>NC_141245.1:4235633-4490633 GCF_054856555.1 Leptonotus elevatus
ACCAGGGTTGAGGACCACTGCTCTACATGTTTAAGCTGGAAGTTTAGAGCAGGGATCTTCAAATTATTTCCCTGAGAGCCCCTGTCTAGCCTGTTTTTCATTTCTCCCTCTTCCAACTCAGCTGAATCAAATGATGAAAATTCTCCAGAAGCCTGATAACTATCCTGATTTTATGATTGGATAGAGGCTTTCGAGGACCGAACTTGGAGACTCCTGGTAAAGATGTCTGATACTTATGAAATCTTTTTCTGACTGAAGGGAGAAACCCCCAGAAAGAACTAAACAATGCTGCAGTAAAGGCCTGGAAATTTTACATGAAAAATGCAACAGTCTGGTGAAGTCTATGGGATTGATGCAGTTACTTACTTAAGTTTATCTAATTATGTCTGTTCCAATACTTTTTCTCACCAAGAAGTGCTGTTGTGTCATTTGTCTCATATCCATCTCTGGAGCTGGAATCCAAATGTCTACAACAAAAACAAAGGAATTGACCTTGCCGTAGGCTTCCCTAATCTTTAAAGATCATGAGCGTTACCAGGCTTCTGCAGAACTTGTTGATAAACTGATTATATGAATCTGGTGTGCTGGAGTACGGAAACATATAAAACCTGCAGGCCTCCGACCCTAGAGGACCAGGATTGGGGAAGCCTAGTATATAGGCAGCATTGAAGAGGTTTATCCTTAATAAATAAATCACATTCAAGAACTGTATTATTACTAATTTAAAGTAGTACCGGTCTGAAGAATGTAAGAACAAACATTTGAAAACAGTTAACATGTTTGTATCTCATGTAGTATCAGTGAGTGCATACGCCCGTGTCAAAATGATAGTCTTCACTTAATATTTTGTTGCACTGCAATCAACTCTCAGAGATCTCTGAACTTGTCAACATTTATTTTGGCTTAATCCTCATCAGAAAACAACTCCAACCGTCTCAAGTTTGATCTGTGCCTTTTCCAGACTCGATGTTTCAGCTCTTTTCACAGATGTTCCACAGAATTAATATCCGGATTCTTCAGGAGCCACTTTAGAATACGCCAATGTTTTGTTCAAAGTGAACTTTTTCAGTTATTTTAACTATGTTATTCTGGGTTTTTGTACTGTTTGAGAACCCATAACCTGCGGCTGAGCCCAAGCTTTTTGACATTTGGCAGTATATTTTACTCCAGAATTGCATTGATAGTCTTGAGATTTTATTGTACCCGCACAGATTAGGATCACACTGTTCCGGATGCACACAAAAAAAACCAGCTCCAAAATAAAAACGCATTCTTCTCCATGTTACACAGTAATAGGCGATATTATTACAGTTGCCAATTAATATTAGTTTGTAAGTAATATAAATGGGAAATTTATATATGTTGTCTTTGTGTGCATCACCTTTGCCTCAGACATATTTGAGAAACATCTAAAGATTTTATTTTTTACACGCACATAATATGTTTGTTACCTTCTTTTTGATGCAAACCAATAGAACAACACAGTCTCCTTCCGGAAGCATTAAAAGCTGTGTTATTGACATAAATGTGTTTATTTGACAATTTTTACAAACAAAACAAATTCTGAGACAGTAGCATCTGCCATGTTTATTACATATACCAGGTAAAAACTTAACAACAAAATAAATAGCTTAAAAGGAAGCTTAAATCATAAACTTGTATGGTCCTTCATTGAAGGGATATAGGCCTAATGCTCCCTCTGTTTTCTCTCATTACATACTGTAAATTGACAGGAATGAAGAATAAAATAATACATATAAAAGTTTGAAAACGTTTGTTTAGATATGATTGTTGATGCAGCCTAATTCTCTGGTTGGGTTATTCTTTATCATGTGAAATATTTTGTCATGACTTGTGTTTTGTTAATTTGGTTGATGATGTTGGTCATGTTTTCCTTGTGTCTCCCTTAAGTTTATTGTGTCCACCTGTGAATTGTCGAACCAATCCCTTGTGTCATCCAATGAGCTCCCTCAGCCACATGTGTCTTGTCCAGGTGTCTCTCGTTGTCTCGTCAGTTTGTTTGTATTTATGCTGCATTTGAGGAAGGTAGGAAGTCGGACATATCCCACTTGGAATCTCCCAGTTCCGCCCTCAAAGCGTTTGAGGAAAATGCTAACAACAAAGATAGCTGATTCCGATCAATTGTTTGTTGTTCTGGTTAAAAACACAGTTAGTTGAAGTAAAATTGGCTTACGTAAAGTGACTTTTTTCCCCGAATAACTAAATTAATGTTATAATAAATAAATAGGTAAATGTGTTTATAATTGTGTAAATTATGTTTTGCTATTCACGCTATTTGTCGTTATGGTGTTCGCCATTGTTCAGTGATGACGGATTTAAACATGTCGGTGAAGTTGGGGTCCTTTTTTCTGACTTCGCAAATCGGATTTCCGAGTGCAAAGTGACGTTCCCGTGCATACTTCCTGTTATAATGTCTGACTTCCCACCTTCCTCAAATGCAGCATTAGTTTCCTGTTTTCTTTCAATGGGGTATATGCCACGGAGGAGGAGCGACTTCCGACTTCCGACTTCCTGGTTTTCACACATCAGCTTTGTTTCCGTTTCCTGTTTGCGACGTGTGGGTTTCCGCCTTTGTACCCCTCGGTTTTGCGTTCCCGTCCACGGGTGCGAGTGTGTAGTGTGTCTGTCTCAGTTGTCCGAAGCATTTCAGAGAGTTGAGACGCCCTGCGCGCTCCCGCCAATGGTCGGGGTGGGGGTGCGAGTTTTGGAACGCGGCCAACAGTGGCCAGAAACTACGCTGATGTGTGGAACCCGGAAGTCCGTGGCATCTACCCCGTTGCTGTTGGTGTTTGTTTGGTGTCTCGGTCCCTTCCAAGTCAAGTCTTTTTCCTTGTGTTTCTTTTGGTACGATAAACCCTTGTTATATTGGACTTTAGCTTATTTAGTATTTCTGAACTACCCAAGCACTTTGTTTGCTTTTCTGTTCTTGTTCTATGAAATTACTTTTTTTAGATCACACACCCACTTCACAGCCTTGCTTCCCTGCATTTGGGTCCACATCCACACAAACTGTGACATATTTTACACAACATGTAAACTCAAGTTCTATTAACTTAATACAAATTGAGTTTGGCACTGAAAACAATTAGTTTTGGCAAAAGTGTATTAAGCCCTACATTGTGCCCTATGTTAGAGTCAATGAAAGGCTCGCTCATGTTGAAGCAAAAAAAACAAAACAAAAGAAAGTCACATTTACCATCCTTAATATAATTCAATTACCTGTGTGTAGAAATGAGAAGCAGTGAAACAAGAGCACACGCCGAGAAAGCTTAAAACCACAACACATTAATATGACTCAACAACTGAGATCAAACGCTAAATTGAAGCAGCCTGGGGACTGAGTTCTGTGGAGGACAGTATGTCAGATGAAAGTACAGTATATTTACACCATGCAGTACAATAGTAGGCGTAATGCCTTTTTCTTAGCCCCACTATAAATGAGAGCTAATTTACAAATATATTCTGTAGGATAGACTAAGTGTAACTCCAATAAATTAGTTGTCAGAGGTGGCAAATCCGGGTCCAGAAAGTAAAAACCCTGCCACAGTTTGTCTTTAGCCCCCTGTGCTAGCCAGCTAGCTCCATAGCAGGTAAATGAGCACCCGTGGAGCTAGCTAGGGAGCTTGCTAGCTAGCACCTGGGGCTAAAGCCTAACTGTGTCAGGGTTTTTGCTTCCTGGACCTGGATTTGCCACCTCTGTTAGTTGTCATTTAAAGTGGTGAAAATAAAACACAGCACCTTGATCTAGCATCTATAAATGGCATCTCATTACTTTTTCGAGGTAGTTTTCCATTGGTTACTTTCAACAGTGGTTGTCAACAGTCCAAAAATAAGACGGCAAAACCATACTCAGGCAAATGCACTTACTGCGACGTGATGCAATCTGTTGATAAGTGCAGTCAGATCAAAAGAGGAATTGTTCAGTTTGCTTATGTTCTTCATAAGCACTCAAGGTTAAAACATTGCCCGGAGACAGGCGCAGGTTTTTTATGAGGGTCACACTTTTCTGGTTCAACAGTCTTGCCAGTGTAGTCTATACAGAAGATGCTGCGGCGCCGCTCGCCCTGACCACAAGTTCGTGAGCAGGCCGACCAAGGTCCCATCTGCCAGATGGGACAGGGCTGATCCCCGCAGGCCCTGATGTCCATTGGCTTCAGGTCTTTATCACAAAGGCTTGAGAGAAAACCTGCACTGTCTCTGCACTCCACATTCCTGCGAGACCACCCCGAACCGCAGCTCTTTGAGCACTCGGACCACTCTCCTAGAACCCAGTCTGGCACACTGAAGGGATGAATCACATGCAAAGATGCCGAAGAGCCCTTCTTCTCTTTTGACTTAAAAGCAACATCTCTGGGGATAAAAAATGAATATTTCACTTTGGGAGGACTGCAATCCCCCGCTGTGGCTAGAAGCTGAACGATGATGGCCTCTTTCAGCCGCATGAAACTCTGAATCCTCTCCAAGGTGGTGGAGGAACCGCTATATTTCAACACAGCACCAAGTACAGGAATGTCCTGTTCCACCGTCGATACTGAAAAGTTTCCATTGAGGATGTAGCTTCCGCTCTCTCTCATTATAGCCAGATAATTCCCGTCATGCTTGATTCCTCTGTGGCTCCTCTGTTTGATATCAATATTGGTTGCACCAGCAGGGATTGTCACTATGTCGCTGTAGCCATAGCTGAAAGTGAATAGTAAGACATGGTTACTTACTCTCAAGCTTTTGTGGCAGAAAGTTCCTTTTTTACAATGTGTTCGGGTAACCCAAAAAAACGTTTTGCCTTGATCGAATAAACATACAAATTAATTAAGTCAATTATGAAAATACTAGGGCTGGGTTTTAAAAAAAAATAGAATAATCGATATTGAGTGTCCTTTTTTCGAGCCTGATATCGATTCATAAAACCATAAAACCATCCATCCATTTTCGTGACCGTTTAGTCCACACAAGTATCGCGGGGTGCAGGAGCCTATCCCAGCTAGCATCGGGCAGTAGGCGGGGTACACCCTGAAATGGTTGCCAGCCAATTGCAGGGCACACAAAAACAAACAACCATCCACACTCACAGTCACACCGAGGGACAATCCAGAGCGCCCAATCAACCTGCCATGCAGGTCTTTGTAATGTGGCAGGAAACCGGAGTACCCGGAAAAAACCCACGCAGGCACGGGAAGAACATGCAAACTTCACCCAGGAAGGACAAAGGTTGGACTCGATCTTACGCCTTCAGCACTGGGAGGCGGACGTGCTACCTAGTCATCCACTGTGCCGCCTTCATAAAACCTTCTTGAAATTTACTGTTCACATGAATTTAAAAGTATTTTCTTACATTTGTAATGGATTGCTCTTGATATAGCGCATTTTTAGCTATAGTGCCCAAAGTGCTTTACATTGTCTCACATTCACCAGTGGTCGGCTGACACGCAAGGCGCTGCCAGGTCCACTGGAAGTCAATTAGGGTTAGGCGTCTTGCTTAAGGACACTTCCACATGGTCACCAGTGGTGAGGATCGAACCCACAACCTCACAGATGGGAGACGACCACTCTACCACTGAGCCACGCCACCCTACCACACCACATTTATGAAATATCTGACTTATCGCACTTTAAGACAATTCAGAATCTTAATTTATTGAAATAGAATTATTAAATATTTCCATCTCATCCTTGCTGATGTCAATGTTTGTGTAACACTTAAGTGATTATCGCGCGTTACTTTCATTAATAAACTAAATCATTTAACCAGTTACAGCCTCCACAAAATTTAATTTGGAATTGAATGTTTTGTGGAGTTTTTATCATGTCCATGATATTTACGAAAAATTGTTGTTCCATAATTAATCAAGATCTGATTGAATTGAATAAAATCGGGAAAAATCTAATCAAACTGAACTCTTGTGAATCGAAATCAAATTGTTGGATGAAATTAGAATCGATACCCAGCCCTAGCTATTGTCCACTGTTAGGGTAACACAATTAAAAGTGTGTTAAATTTATATTACAATTAATATTTACCGTAAAATATTAGGGATGGGTGAGTACTGATACCAGGTATTAGTATCAGGCTGATACCTGGACTTATTTTAATGTATCGGTACGGCCAGTATTGGCCATTTTATTGTAGCCGTTTTATGATCAGGAACATAACGCACTCATGTCTGACAGATGATCTATTAAAAATGTATTTATTTATTTATACAAAATATGTATAAAAAATAAGATTATAGAAAATTGCCATTAATTTCATACAATTTTAAGGAAAAATGCTATATTGGGATATATCAGTCATTGCTTTATTGGTGGGGATTTAAAGTACTTGTGGAATCTATACTTGGTGTCAGCATCAGTGACTACTCAAGAGTTGAGTTCTCGTACTGGTATTGTTCTGAAAAAAAAAGTGGCATTGAACATCCCTATAAAATATAGTTGTTCAGTAACTTACATTGGCTTGTTGTAGGAGCCGGTGATCTTTCTGCAGCTAAGACCGTTTCCTCCACACACGCCACACTTATCCACCCTCTTATTGGATCCAATCACCTGATCGCAGCCTGCCTTCACACACTGGCCTTGGACGCACACCGATGTGGTGTCAGGACCACAAGGTGTTCCATCAATTACCTACATGAGTATATTTACGGCATTAGTAGAGTTCACTAGAAGGTTTTTGCAATACAGTTGTATGAAACGTACTGCACTACACTGCAAGACCAATACACTGATGAAAAAGCCATGGTAAAACCGGGTTCAGTATTTCCATTTGAAGATGTTGCAATAAAAGATCATCTCAATGTAAAATGCCAATTCAGAACAGATTTCCATGATTTGAATTTGTCGGTAACACTTATTCTTTCTCTGAATGTTTTTGAACAGGCTGTGATTTGAGTTGTGTGCATGTACCTTGGATTCAAACACCTTAAATTCACTGCTGCCCCTGGCCCGGCAGAACAGTTTGCATCTGTCCCTAGGAGACACGCCAGCATATTTTGGTATCCAATGTTTCATGTTGCCGTTGTAGTCCAGGTAGTTTGGATTGTTGTACTTCTCACATTGCTCCTCTCGATAACTTTTGCCTGTTATAGAAAAATGGAACAAAGCTGTTTCAGAAACTTACAAGGACATATTTTATAACCAAGACACTTTGTTGTACTTATTGTAACAAATAACATTATACTTTGCAGATTAAATACAGAGTAAAAAAAAAAAAACTACTCAGCGATCTAAACTACATAACTTTCTGATTTGGTGGGCTTTCTGTGGTCCAAATCTATGGAGGACCAAAACTGCCAAAAATAAAAATGAATAAATAAAATAAATAAATAAATAAAAGTGAAAATGAAAACGGATATGAAAAATATAATTCAAAAATTAAATAAAAAATGTATATAAATTGAAATAAAAACAACTATGTTTGTGTGTGTGTGTGTGTGTGTGTGTGTATATATATATATATATATATATATATATATATATATATATATATATATATATATATATATATATATATATATATATATATATATATATATATATATACATAGGAACTCCGTCTGTAATGACAAGTTTGCTCTATATGATTTATTTGGTTGTTACTAACATAACTATGAGATTCGTTATTCAAAAATCATTTCCAGTTTAATCCATTTTGTAGAAACTTTATTTGTTATTTACGTCGAAACACATTCAGTGCGTAGTGACGTAGAATGGCGGCTGGCTCTCTGCCGAGCAATGTGAAAGCAAGGTAAACCTTAGTAGCGTTCCTAAAGGAACGATCAAAACTTTTGAATGCGTCTGGTGAATGGCGAGCGCACAGCGTGGAGGAGGGTGACTCTCCAGATCGCCTGTTTTTTCTTTAGGAACGTTACGAGACTTAACTTGCTTTCCAACAGTATTGAAGGAGTTCCCAGAGGTGAGAATGCAAAGGTGTGCAAAGCAGTAATCAGAGCATAGGGTGGCTATTTTGAAGAAACTCAAATCTAAAACATGTTTTCAGTTATTTCACCTTTTTTTTGTTAAGTACATAACTCTACTGTTCATTCTTAGTTTTGATACCTTCAGTGAGACTCTACAATGTGAATAGTAATGAGAATAAAGCAAACACATTAAATGGGGTGTGTTCAAACTTTTGGCCTGTACTGTATATCCATAAATAAATGAATACAAGTAAAAAATAAATACAAAAATAAATGTGGAAACAAATACTAAAATAAATATATAAATATAATTAAATATCGATCAATAAATAAAAACGCTCTGCTCTCACTTTTTTTTTTATCTCATTTTTTATTTTATTTTTTATTTTTACTTTTATTTATTTATTTATGGATATATATTTTGCTGGTTTTATTTCCTTATATATGTATTTTTTGTATTTAAATTTTGAATCATATTTTTTAAATCCATCTTTATTTATTTATTTATTTATTATTTTGGCAGTTTTGGGCCTTCATGCAAATCAGTTGATGGCTTTTACTTATACTGTACTCATGTGTGACTTGTATATATTAAAATTAAAGAGTCAACACACCCCTGTTCAAAACGTATTTTTTTGTGAAGTAAAAAATAGACCAAAAATGTTCCCACCATTAATGTGGCCTATAACCTCTAAAAATCTGAGGGGAAATCAAAATCCATCCATCCATTTTCTTAACCGCTTTTTCCTCACAAGGGTCGCGGGGGAAATCAAAATAAATGACTGAAATAATGTGGTTGCGCAAATGTCTTATAACTTGCATGTAGCTGTGTTCAAAACACAAACTCATTTTAGCCATCACACATCTGATCTATACCCCAAATAAATTAGACTCTTTTTTTCCCCCTCCTTTCTAGCAGAAGCGGTTTTGTGATCAAACTGGCTGCCATTTTGACCTCTTCATAATTCCCTCCACCTTGTCTAAGACCCCAGTTCCAGCTGAAGAAAAGCAGAGCAATGGTATGAATTATCTTGGTCTCGTTTTTTTATATCACAAAAACAGCATTTGAACAGGGGTGTGTGGACTTTTTATATCCACTATGAATCAAAAACGGATTATGCTGACTGACAACCAGGTGAAGTCATTGGACTTGTATCTCACCATTGTTGTTACAAGGCTGTGTGTTGCAGGACTGGTACTGAACCCTCTGTCCCTCACAATAGTTGCCCCCATTCTGAGGCTCAGGGTTCGTACACTCCCTATAGGAGAACTCTACTCCACCTCCACATGTCCTGGAACATTGCTGCCACGGTCCCCACGTGCTCCAGCCACCATCCACAACCACCTGTGGTAAAGAAAAAAGAGAGAAAAACAGGCAGTAGTCAGAGAGGTTGGTTGCCACAGGAAGTCTCAACTGTGCAGCCGAAACCGCAGTCTGGGCTTCTGGCTCTGAGGCTGCAGTGGGTTGGCATGCCGTGACTCCAAGCTAATTCTGTGTTGAAGTACGGCACGCGTCCTCTGTCTGCCTGTACCCACATTCTTGCTACATGTGTCACTCACTACTTGTGGAGCCTGCCATACTGCTGCTTGCTGAGGCACAATTTAAAGGCTGTGTGACTTTTCCAGAGCTTTAATGACTTTGGGACAACTCAACTCCCAGCTGCTACTGTGTCTGGGTGCATAAACAGATGTGTGATCATAACACACGGATAAACTATAAAGATACCCTGACTAAATTTAAACATTATTTAAAAAAAAAACCCACCAAGAACTTTCTGTACATGCATTTACCATCTTTTTCATATTCTTGCATGGTTGCTGTACATTACCAGTGTTGCAAAAACAAAAGGCATAACGTCTATGGTGACCGTATTATGACGACCATCCAGCTGATGGTTGCTCTTTTAATCTCTACCCTATAAACAAACAAGTGAAACACTTTTTTTTATCACAGTAAATGGGCAATGGTACTGCAGATTGGATTAAAGAGGTACTTCATTTTCTCCAACTGGAGAAGATATCAGATTGACTCTCAGGAGAGACCTGGAACCCATTTTTGTTACATATTAAAGGAGCAAGCAGTCCTAATTTGGACTGAAATGAGAACCAATTTGTCCTGCATCGTCTGTCTTTACAAGATGTGTTACTTTAATTTTTGTTTTGTTTTATTCTATTGTGTTTTCTTCTTCCGTCTTTTTGCCATGATTAATGCGGTATATTTTTTGAGATATGTGCCTGGGGAGGGATAGAGTATGTTTTTTTTTTGTTGAACAAGAAAATGTTCACTATTTTGTGTGAAACTTTTGCTTTTGACCGGTGACATTATAAAACCAATAAAGATAGTATGACAAAAATGGGCAATGGTACAACAAAGTTTATAAAACAGGGTAATTTTCTGTATATTAAGTCATTTGCTCACAAAAACGTATAAATCCGTTCTATTTTAAATGTTTTAAGCGTATTTATATTATACCAGAAGGTCGGCTGTTCGATCTCCACTCTCCCCAAGTCATGTGTCGTTGTGTCCTTGGGCAAGGCACTTCACACACATTTCCTTCAGTGCTACTCACACAGGTGTATGGAAGGTGGGAATGTTTGGTGGTGGTCGGAGGGGCCGTAGGTGCACACTGGCAGCCACGCTTGCCGTCAGCCTGCCCCAGGGCAGCTATGGCTACTTAAGTAGCTGACTGCCATCACAGTGTGAATGTGTGAGTGCATGAATAATGTATCCATTCCATTGTACAGTGTCTTTGAGTGTCTAGAAAAGTGCTATATAAATCCAATGCATTATTATAACGGGTGCCAGAATAATCTTGGAAACAGATGTTTTTTTCTAAAACACTACAGAACACAATGACATCTCATTTTTTGCCATTTAAATAATGCCTGATAAATCCATTGCAACTTCAATAATTTTTGATATAATCAAATGCTATCATTATATTTGCATATAAATGTACACACTTGGCCACCTTGCATATGCTGCTCTTCTTACCAGTGGCTCCAGCACCTCCTTTGTCGGCATGCACACTCCATGGAGGCATGTCCTGTTGAGACTACAAGGGGTGCCGTCAGCCCAGGGCAGGCTGCCATTCTTTGTGGAGCACTGAGATGTTCCATCCTCCTGGCACCAGAGCTGGCTGCAAATATCACTGTCTGTTGTGTTGGGACAATGGAAGAATTCCTCTCCAAAAATCTGCTGGCACTGATAGTCTAGGTTGTATTTGGTGCCTGGAAGCTCCTTCGGTAATGGCAAACTGCTCTCTGGAATGTCCAGCAGGCAGTCTCCTGTGGTGATATACAGAGCAATACTGAAGCAGATCAACTTGTGACTCTACACGCCTTTTTGTGTGGTACGACAACAGAAGAAAAACATTCCAGTTTGTGTGCTAAAGATTGAACTAATAAAATTAACCAATACAATGTGTTTTTTTGGCAAGTCTGTAGTCTGAATCTTACATTGCTGTCTGATTTGCTTGTATTGCATTCAATAAGCACTTTGTCTGGAGTAACATTCCCAGTTTGGAATGAACATGTTTTGCCACGAGAGCTTTCTTTCGAGACATCTGATAAAGAGCATATTTTGCTGACACCAGCTGTTTCTTTTGGCTCTAGATGGAAAACAGGAAGAAGTCCATGCATAGTATGACTCAAAGAACAAAAATGTTCATCAGTAGTTCTTGTAAGTACACAAGAAATGAAAGATACATGACAATGGGCTTCGATTATCAAACAGTGCATAGAACAGATTCTAAATTTGTTTGTACGACTAAAATTTAGAGAGCCCTGTTTTTATAGGGTCGTCATCCATGCACCTGGCCTATAAACAGGCACATCTTCATTTTGGTGCTGGGGCAAGTCTAGTCTACTGTCGTTGGGACCGCATTGTACCTCTCTGGGCGTTCTGGCAGAATCAGCTGCCACGGCTCAGGCGCATCTCGCAATTTGGGGACAGAAAGTAGACCGCTCATCATAAAAACAAGTGAATCTTCATTTTTGTGCCGGGGACATTTAAAGTGGAAGTCAACCTTAAACATTTCTTGACAATAATATGTGACCTCACTAGTCTAAACATGACATTTTGATTAATATTACATTTTTGGAATACAAGTCATGAAGCAAAATCCAGCCGTTTTTATCTATTTGGAGGGCAGCCATTTTGCCACTTGCTGTCGACTGAAGCTGACATGAATTTTGCTCAGGTCTAAGGTAACAACCAATCACAGCGCAGTTTTAGAAAACAGGTGAGCAACATCGATGTCATCTTAAGTCGACAACAAGCGGCAAAATGGTTAGACCCTAAGGTGGATAAATACAGATGGAGTTTGGTGCTTAACTCATATAAAATTGTGTTGACTTCCCCTTTAAGCATGTTTGTTAATTTGGTAGAACTATGACGCCTCACTGCAGGCATTCCGGCTCCCATGTATAATTATTTGTGCATTGGTTGACTGAAATCATTTCCTGTTTACGGAGCTGAATTAATTGTATGATGATGATTTCATTAAAACGTGGCTTTAATTAATACAGCATATGGCTTTGGGAAGCCTTTGTTTCATTTTGGCTTATTGTTGATGTCAATCTAACGTCTAGCCATTCTATCTGTAGTTTCACTCTTCTACCACAAGGTTTTGATAAATGAGGCCCAATGAATGCACTGTAAATCCCAAAAAAACTAAACAAGCAGGTTCAGAAGTAGATGTGGGAAGACAGTATGAAGCAATCAAGGGTGAGATGAAACATGCCTGCGGCTTGTCATTTATGGGGTAGCATGTTAAAGCAGGAAAGACATCGTTAAGGAGGAATATCAGTATGTTATTCATCTCTGAATCACACTTAATTATAGAGTGCACATGACAGATGACAGGGTCTGCTCATATTAACACGTTTGATTTACACATTGACTTTTCTTACCATGACCATTGTCAAAGAACTCTGTGATGTAGAGTGCACTACAGGGAGACCAAGGCGTGTTTTTGTTGAGGCTAACAAACAGCGGGGCCATCAAGTAATGCCCTCCAAGATCCCCAAACAGCCTCTCGCAGGTTTTGGAGTCATCATGGGGCATGCTCAGAACGTGACCTAAAGCAGGCGAGAGTGTCAAAAAAAATAAAAAAATAAAGATGTTTCCTAAATCCCAAAAAACTAACCAAGTTCATGTGCAGCAGTGAAAGCAGCCTGCAGGCCGTTGTCCTCTATAACAGAGCAGCTTCTCTTGGGATCACACATTGTCCCGACATCGGCAACACCCAACGTATCACAGCTCTTTTGGCCACAAATGTCCTGCCACACAAAAAAAACACAGACCACTGCAACAGCAATATTATGACAGGAAAGGAATGACGTCCATACAATGCTCACAATAAAATCATGTTTGATAAAAAGAAAGAATTAGCTTTTGTGTCTGCCTGGTGCTGCATATCATTGTACTGTATGTCATTAGAACCAGCATGTCAAACAGATCGCAATAGGAATTTTATTATTCAATGCCAAACGATTGCTCATTTAGATATACTAGTGATGTGTTTTGATCTTGTAGTCAGCGCAGGGCCCACCCAACGAAGTGTAAGAGCTGCATGGAAAAAAAGGCCTTCACAATGAAGTGGAAAAGATTTATCAACATCACAGTGAGTCCAAAATATCCCAGCCACCCCACCATACCCGGTGTTTGTTATTTTTCATATTACCATCTCAACATTGTGCAAATCCTTTTTACTGTTGGTTCTTGTTATCAAACGAATTGTGTGTTTCTTTTGGAATGCTACAAGGCTTACCTTGCTTTCTTTATACCCGTTTTGCATCGCTCGACAGAGAGCCATTCTACGTCACTACGCACTGAATGTGTTGCGACGTAAACAACAATGGTGGCGTATGTACAAATAAAGTTTCTACAAAATTTATTAAACTGGAAATTATTCTTGAAAAATGAATCTCATAGTTATTTTAGTATCAACCAAATAAATCATATGGAGCAAACTTCTCATTGCAGTTGGGGTTCCTTTTAACACAAAAAAAAGTAACCGAAATATTGGAAACCGCTCTCACTACTCTGCAGTGTGTTTCTACTGCAAAGTATGAAAACATTAATAAACAAAAAAAGTTTAAAAAAAAAAATACACATCTGAATGAAAATCAAGAATAGACACAATCCAAATATTCACAATCCACTATAATTGACAACACATCTGGTTTTGGGACTGCAGTTGAGTACTGCTCAGCATGTTTGTACATCTTGTTCCACAAAAGCATCTGCCACTCATATATTGAGTTCTCCATCTATGCCTGCAAGTATGGCTCAGCACACACAAACAATATTATATTTATAAAACAGGGACTATGTAAGGTCAATAATCACATACAATACAAGTTGCATGTTTCACTGTATTAAACAATGTGGAGATTCAAAATACATCTCGCATAGTGCAGGCTCTTGTGACAATGGGGGGAGGGAAGGGGGGGATGACATACACATCTGAAACTGAACCACGCTAGACCATGGGCTTCATAATGTCAAGGTTGATTTGTGGAGATCCTAAAGTTAGCTCATCCATGAGGAGCCTTGCATCCTTTACATTTCAAAGCATATCTCAGTGTGAATGAAAAGAAAAACACAAATCACATTTGCATAAGTGATGTATTTTCTGATTGAATTAAACTCTTACTCAAAATGCGGAGATTTACGTAAGCACTGAGTCATTTGGGTCTGAGTAGTGCAGACAAGTGGAATGCTTACATTTTCTTGAAGATGGACTTTAGATATGCAACATAACCTTTACCATGGCATGCAAAATAAAATGTGATGTTCCCCAAGGAGCCATTCTTGAACTACTTTAATTTACTTGTACTAATAGAAGAAAGAGAGTGTTTTATTATGCAGTACAGTACATTCGAAGTAATACATTTTAAATGATTTTTCTGGTTTCTGGATCTTGGTCAATTAAATTTCGAGAACTGCTAAGCAATATTAGGGTGTCAGGTGATTAATTTTTTTTTATCGTAATTAAACACAGGACTTCAATAGTTAATTCACGATTAATCACAAATTTTATATATGTTCTAAATGTAAAATAAAATGTACAATATGTACATATTTTTTCAAAGTTTTCATACTCTTGTTAAGTTTTCATACTCTTGTTAACATAAAAGTAGGGAAAATGTTAAACTAATAGAAATATGGCTACATCTTTTAGTCATTGATACAGTAATTTCATAATACTTCATAAAATGTAGTTAAAATAAAAATATATACTGTACTGTAAAATAACAAGTGTAATATTGATTTGTGTTGAGGTAATTTTTCTGCCACTAGATGGCATAACTGGATTTGTAAGACATTGGTGATAGGTCAGTGCATTTTTCTTTTCATATGGGCTCCTGGTGGCGGAGTGGTACTGTCATTGCCTACGATGCACGTTGACATGGGTTTGCTTCCCCGCCTGTGAGACCGTGTTAGTATGTGTGTGTGTGTGTTTGTATGAGTACAAAATATACACACAAAAAAATCATATTAAGAGCTATCTAATCTTTAACATGAAGTAACTTGTGAGATTCTGCGCATTTTTTTAAATTGGAAAATATAACTTGACCCCAGTCTCCGCAAATATATGCATTACTATAAAATGTATTACTGCTCAATTTTAACATGGACGTGTCGTTGCGACTGAAATACTAACTCAAAATGAATGTACTAATATTTACCCCCCTAACACATATATAATTTGTGTGTATTTATATATATATATATATATATATATAAAACAGATGTTGGTTTCTGTTGTTTGATATTCAAGCTCAAAGAATCCACCAAATGTACCACTTACCTTTCTGGTGAAGAGCATGGCAGTGTCATAGTGCTCTGGATGACGCTGACTTGGTGGGTTGAAGAATTGCTGCCAGGAGCAAAAGTTCCTGAGAGCCACCCCTCCATTGCTGGAGATTTCTGGCCCAACCTCCTCGTCCTCTACCACCAGCAGCTTCACTACCACTAAATTCACCGAATTCTTTATGCTGGGGTGCTTGTACAGCTGGGCAGCCATTGACATCAAGGTCAAAATATAATGCTGTGGAATAGAAGGGGTGGAAAGCTTGAAATGTAAATGGCAAAGGAATACAGGTAATTGAAACATTTTGAGAGATCCATTGTTTGATTCAAAGTTTTACATTAAATGGTTGCTTGGCATTTGAATAGATGTTCTAGCAGATAATGTTACAAATGTTATTTTCATGAACATTACTGTATGACTCCAAACAGGATAAGCGGGTGGGGGGGGGGACAATGGATGTTTTTCCTTTCGTTTTTTTGTGTTTGTTCTATATTGGCAATCAGAACAGGAAACTAAAATCAAATCTGGTGGAAGTGAGAGTTTGGGACTGAATCACAATATAAATTGATACAATTACAAAGAAATCGAAGGCTAAACATAGAAATAGGTTCAGTAATAGAAATTTGTCACATGAATCACTTAGCAGTAAGCTAATACGTGGAAGAGAAATACTGATGATGGCAAACAACAGGATTGCGATTAAATCCTGATCATAAATACTGTATCCGATTATTTGTGGTTGGTGAATTTTCATTTCATCGTTGCCACATTTGTGTGCTGTCACATTCCCCCCATCAAACTACTGAAATCCTTCTGGGCAATAAACTGTGTTGCCATTTGGAGGGAATGCACGGAGCAGATGTCACAAAGCCTACAAGTAATGTGGAATATTTAGACTCTCCTCCATGTCTTGAGCTAAGTGGATAATTAAGATTGATCGTCTTTCTGGACGTGACACTGGAAAGACTTGTATTCAAATAATTTTATGTTCACTAGCCATGACTTTTATGTGAAGCATGTTTTCCCAACTCTAATGGTTTTTTCTTTTCTTTTGCAGAACCAGTAAAACACACTCAATATTCTGTGCCATGCACAGTCTGTGATTTCCTCTGAGAATATAAATTTGTTCTTGTTGTATGTTTTTATGTATAGACTACCATGCCGTTCTACCTGTGTTGATGTGACAGCTTGTTTGTCTTGACAAGCCCAAGCCCAGTTTACTGTCTAATGCTTGTCCACATGACCCGGGTCTGTTAAACCCTGTTAAGTTTGACATCTGTGGATCTTGGTCAATAACAGGCCAATAATTTGCCAAACAACAGTTCAAACGTCAAGATTCATGCAAACAGGAAATGCACTATTCATTTTGCAATTGCTTCCCATGGAATGCACTTTACATAGTTACGTTATGAATCATGGGAAGTATCTTCCATGATGCTGCTGTCCTGCTGCCAAATCATGACCAAGTTCTGAGGAATGTGTTTCAGCATTTTTTTTTCTTTCACATTTTTGTTGCCTGACTTTTTTCGTTGCCTATGTTAAACAGAGCAGCAGTATTTAGCATCCTCCCAAATTTGTTTTTTGTCTAAACCCTTAATCTAAACAATACAACTTTTTGATAACTTGGTTGAGCATAATTGCAGTTTAATTAGGGGAAAAAAATACTGGAAAATCGCAAGTTCATCAGAAAAACATGGCCTAAATAAATGTGATATATACTGTGGATTTGAGAGAGTGTCTGACCTTTATTTCATCCCCATAGAAGTGGGTCATGCTTGAATCTGCCACTGCCAGGGTCTCTATGAACCGTGGCGCGGAAACGAAGCGTCTCCGGCGAGGTTCCCTCTGTGCGTCACTGTCATCACGCGTAAAACGTTCCCACTTGTGTTTCTCCAGTCCACTCGTTTCGACCGCGTGATCGAATAGGAAGGGGACACCGTGTCTTTCGGACAATGTCCGCCTCTTGATCACATGCAGCTGTTCAGCCGAGTGTGACCCAAAGCCTCCTCGAAATTTGGGTTCAATTAGGTACTCTGTCCCCTCCGTTATGAAGGAGCCATAGACGCCGGAGCATAAGCTCAGAGCCACAAGCGAGTGTCGATCTTGATCAACGTTCCCTGAATAAAAACAATTTCTCAGCTGTCCTTCACTTTCACCCGTCTGGTTGATTAAATTGTAGAACTCCGCACCCGGAGAAAGTTGCGCACCTGAGGCGCTGCGTAAAACACTGACGTCTTTGGCTCTCAGGCGCTGTATGGTAAAATAAGGTGAGATGAAACTGTTGTCTGGGACAAGATTGAGGGTCAACTCTTTGCCAAATGCGCTGAGGAAAACTCTCGCCTGGTCCTCGCTTCTTTTCCAAAAGCGACCGCTGGCTCTTCCGTTTATCCGAACAGGTACAACATCCTCGGATTCAAACCAAGTGGAGAGCGTTGGGTGGAAGACGCACAAAAGCAGCAAACAAGCAACGGGGAACATCTTCTGCAATTTATCACAATATAAATTCCCTAATCTTCGATAACCCGTCTGGGTTTAGGAGTCAAAACTCTTCTTACTTGACGTTTCTAAGCCCTGTAACGGCAGAATTAGTCAGAGTGGGTCTACTTGTGATGCTAGTGTGTGTGAGTGTTTCCGAACCGAGCTCGGTCCCTGTTGTGTCACTCACCAGCGTCACTCGCTGCAGTCTGGACACAGCGGGTCTATTTATACGTTCTCTTCTTCTCCAGACAGGAGGTGAGGGGGCGGTGGGGTGTATTTTTGATAATCTGCTTGCTGGAAATCCTCCTCCCACTCGTACTCGAAAAACTGTTGGATAAAATGGACCCGATGAGAATAAGCCTCCACTTACCCTTGTGGAGAACTATTATTAACCCAGTAAGTTGAATGGATAGGCAGACATGGGCGCTATGCATATCTGCGTGCCCGCTACTCTAGTTATTTCAGAGTCCTGTGTGTAAGTGACAGGCCCCCACCGAGACAGGACCACCCCCGAGGCCAATCAAATGTATTAATATATTCTATTGTATAATATTATATTCATGTATTGCAGAGAAGCAATGACAACCGCAAAGTCCAGGGCAATTGTGGTCATCAGAGACCACTGTGAAAGCAAAACTGAGTACAATTGCTTTTCATTTCCGACATTGATTTTTCATTTGTTCCATCTCAATCAATTACATCTGACGCACCCACGCGCACATACAAAGGAGATTGTAATAAAAATATAATAATAATAATAATTATTATTATTATTATCATCATCGTCATTATTATTCTTTCATGAAGTTATTTACAGTCCAATGGATCTCTCCTCAACCATCCTGCAAATTTCTCCCATTACAGTCACGGCGATGCTCAATTTTATTGAAACTATATACATGCATTATTTTGCTGCACCTTTATGGCAATTTGGTGCCCCTCTCATGTGGCTATAAAATGAAAACCAACTGAAAGCATGATGCAATATCGTGTCAAAACACTACGGCTGCTAGTTGGGGAAGTTACTACCTCTGACAATCAAAACTGTGCGTTGTCACAATGCATGTCGCAATGCATATCACCCGATGGCGCCATATTACAAGACATTTTCCACAGGATCACCATTGTGCAGAAGCCACGTTCTTTGCAAACACCAACAGATGTCGCTCTTTGCCTATTATCTTAGACAATCGAAGCGTACAATATATTAACAAAGCATTAAAAGACATTGATACGTAAGAAAATACAAGTTCTGTGTCTTTAAGTTTGAGTTTAGTTTATTAAAAGGACAGTGTGCAGTAACATTAAGAAATGGCTGCATCAGATTTAACTCAATGCTAGTTTCCATCTGTAGTCCCCATAAACTAAGATAAAAGAGCAAGTTAAAATTACATACAAACAACATACAAAGTGCCAAATACATAGTTGTATAATCAAATTGCAAGTCTTAAGTGCTGAATTATGAAGTTCAGACACTCTGTAATTTTCCCAAACGTTTAAAGGTATTTTATACAATTTAACAGGTGTTTTTCCGCATTAAAGGAGAAAATTACTATAAGAATAAACATGCTATTATGTTTTCCTGGATTTGCATACAAACATGAAGTTATGTTGTAGATGGATGCAATTTGAGTGAACAACTCGTTCGAAGCCGTCTTGGCGGGTCTCTCGTAAGTGGGGGCAAGTGGGAGGGCTGATGATGCTCTGGCTGCTGTCACACATGCTGCACAGCAACAATAATATTTGGAGAGTTACAAGTGGCTGCGGTCTGCAGCACAAACCGAGATGCATGAACAATCAACTCTCTTTCCTATGCGCACACCTTCAGCTGACAGGTCATCAGTGCATGTGCATGCTTCGAGATTTAGTGCATGGCCACACAGTGGATAGATCGACGAAATAATGGCTAACGAGCAAAGCGTATTAAAATTGTAGTTTATTTTTCTTTTTAAGAGCGTGCTTCTGTGCACTAAATTGCACGCAAAGTACGTAAATCAACGGGCTTAAAAGGGGTAACTTTCAAGTGGAGGAGCTATGGCTATACTTATTACTTCCACTTTGATCATTTGCGTAAAAGTGGTTCTTTGTGTGCCATTTACACACGGCATGGAAGCTGACTTCTGCAAACCTTTACGAGTGGACCCCCTTGCGCAAGAAAAACATTCACGGATGGATGAAAGACACGTTACTTTTAGAATTAATGCGTTCAAACAGGAATTTTATCTCCACCTGCAGCCGGATTCTAATTTTCTCGGACCGGGTAGTGTAAACCCTTTTGAGCCCAACGCATTAACACCTGCAGACCTCCGGAAATGCTTCTACTCCGGTCACGTCAACTCTCAGCCGGACTCGTTTGCAGCGCTGAGTTTGTGCAAAGGTCTCAACGGTGGGTTTTATGCGAACGGCGTGGAGTATTTCATCAGCCTCGCAAGAGGTGAGGATGGAGCAGCCGAGGCTGGGGACGCTTCATCCAAGACGCACGTCATCCACCGCCGGAGAAGCTCTGCGCCTTTGGTCGGCAACTTCTCCAGCAGGTGCGGAGTGACACCTGACTCGAATTTCAACACGTCACTGGAAAAATACAAGTACATGAGGGAAATGGAGATAGGAAGCTCATCTGAAACTGTGTTGGAAAGCCTGGGGAGGTCCAAAAGATTTACCTCCATCCCCAGGTTTGTGGAAGTGCTGGTGGTGGCAGATCCATCCATGGATTCATTTCACGGGGATGAGCTGAAACATTACCTGCTGACACTCATGTCAGTGGCCGCCAAGCTGTACAAGCACCCCAGCATCTTAAACTCCATCAATATAGTGGTTGTGGGCTTTGTGGTATTAAAGGAAGATGACAGGGGGCCAAAGGTTACCAGTAATGCTGCCCTAACTCTGCGTAATTTCTGCTCTTGGCAGAAGAAGTTAAATAAACACAGCGACAAGCATCCTGAGTACTGGGACACTGCAATTCTCTTCACCAAACAGGTAAGAAAGAAGCACAATGTAAATGTGTTGTGTGTGTCATTTGGTGATCCACTCTGAAACACCCAATATGCAGATATTATTACTGAAAAGGTGTTTATTTCATTAAAAGTCTGTCTTCATTTACATAAACAAATATCTTACTTTGTTGTCTCATAAAAACTCAATTTTCAATATTAAGGCAGATTTGAATGAAAATATGTTTTGTGAGACTTCACTTGAAATGTCACTTACAAATTTGGCAAATTGGGTTTACTGGTAAAATTTCAAATTACAATAGCTTGTGAATGTGGTACAAACAGTTCACTAAAAATTTTATCTTTTTGGGTACATGTGTGCAGATTGAACACCCGGCACACAAACCAACACTGAACATTGCTGCCAGACACAGAGCAAGCATGAAACCCTTTAAGACTGTCTCACTTTTATATCATACCTGTGCTTAAAGGGGAAGTCGACCTTAAACATTTCTTGACAATAACATGTTATATGTGCCCTCACTAGTCTAAACATGACATTCTGATTAATATTACATATGTGGAATATGAGTTATGAAGCAAAATCCAGACGTTTTTATCAATCTCAGGGGCGGCCATTTTCACATTGGCTGTCTACTTAAGATGACATTACAGTTGCTCAGTGCTTAGGCCATGACCAATCACAGCTCACCTGTTTTCTGAAGCTGAGTTGTGATTGGTTGTTACCTGAGACCTGAGCAACTGTGAGGTAATTTTCACTCGACAGCAATTGGCAAAATGGCCGTCTTCTGATATTGATACAAACTGCTGGATTTTGCTGCTTAACTCATTCAACTATTAACTAGAATGCTATATTTATACTAGTGGGGCTGCATGGAACGCATTCTTGTCAAGAATTATTATTTTTTGGTTGGGGGGGTCGGGGAGTTGACTTCCCCTTTTAACTACAACTTGTAATTGTTTTAGCAATGCCATAAGAAGCATATTTCACTACAATGTCGCTCAGTAGAGAGCAGTTATCCGCCAAGAGTGAAAAGAATGTCACATATCAAATATCAAACTGCCAATAAGTGAAAAACAGAACCGAAGTTAGAAAAAAATGCGTTGTCGATGCTTTCCCCTATAAGCAACCTAAATTAAGTAAGATAGCCTTCATTCAGTCATCTGCCAGTTGATTTAATTCCTTAAACGATCCAACATAACCTCGGTCCAACCCAGTGGTTTACCACAAATGAGCAAAAGACAAATTTAAGTTCACCCATAACTTGTGAAGGAGTCAGGAAAAGGAAAGCTGCCAAACCCTACTTCACCCACAATAAGAAAATACATTCCTGGCCGATTAACCAATTGTTGACGACAGACTATAATTACTGTACATGAGCATATGTGGGCTAAGTGTATGTATTCTTTCCTCATGCTCTGTTTTTGCCTATTTAACTAAGAGTCAATCTTGCTTGAGCCCATACGTCAACACGCAGTAAATTGACAACAAATACAGAGCATGCGCCTTGTATTAGTGTCTGTCATCGTCATGGCTCAGATAAGCAAAACAAAGTGTGAGTAAGCTTCTGGTCCGCTCTTCAAGCAAATATTTTCCTAATAAACTCTTACCAACCAGGATCTTTGTGGGGCCACCACCTGTGATACGCTGGGGATGGCTGATGTTGGGACCATGTGTGACCCCAAGAGGAGTTGCTCTGTCATTGAAGATGATGGCCTACCGTCAGCATTTACAACAGCCCATGAACTTGGTGAGATGTTGAACACGAGAATGTGGCTGGCGATAGTGAGTTGTGGCAAATCAAGGTCCAGGAAGTAAAAAACCTGGCCACAGTTTAGCTTTAGCCACAAGGGCTTCTTGTCAACTGGTAATGGGAGCTTGTGTGCCTGCTGGTTGAGAAAAGCACCTGTGGCTATAACAAACTGTGGCAGAGTTTTTCATATCTGGACCTGGAGCACATGACCCCAATTCTGACCTACTGGCTGCCCGTGAAATTTAGAGTTCATTTTAAGATTCTTCTATTTGTCTTCAAATGTCTAAATGGTCTTGCCCCACATTAACTCTCCGAGCTCCTTCACCACTACGCACCAGCCCGGTGCCTCAGGTCAGAGGACCAGACACGACTGGAGGTACCAATGACTAAGCGCAGGTTCAGAGGGGATCGAGCCATTTCAGTTGCTGGTCCCTCCGTTTGGAACAACCTTCCGCTAAATATTAGGCAATGTACCGCTGTATCCACTTAAAACCCGTCTTAAAACACATCTCTACACAGTCAATTCTGTAGAGTAAATTTGACTCTATTTGGAGTGGGACCAAATAGACTCAGTTAGAGTATGCTCATATTTACACTTGGAAGAGAGTAAAATGAAGAAGTGAAAAAAATAAATAAGGCTACGCTCACACTGGAGGCAAATGCGACCCAGATCGGATTTTTTTGCCCAAATGCGACCTGTATCTGACTTTTTTATGTCTGAACGGCTTATTTCCGTTTTTTTCATATCCGACCTGGGTCACTTTTATATGTGGTCCTAGATCGGATATGTATACAAATTTTTGCAATGCGACCGCAGTCTGAACAGCCAGGTCGCATATATCTGACCTCGACGTCATCAAAAGTCCAATATCCGCTTCGCTCCGGCGGGGGCATTAAGCTTGATTTATGCTTGACGCATCCACAAGGTCCGCACGGCTCGGGAGACGTACGTGAATCAGCAAAATTGTTTTGAGTAACAGTTGTGGCTTTATATTTGACTTTTGTTTAATCCCACTTAAAACATGAAGTAGCCTATAAAGACGACATTTGTGGTGGTCATAAATTATGAGTAATTTAGCCACGCAGACGGCTCATTTGTTACGCGCTGCAATTATTTCATCATTAAGGAGGGGAAAAAAGGAGAGGTCTCCGTGAGATGAGGCGCTGCAGGCTCGCCTCATTTTCACAAAATATGATTTATACCTCCTCCTGCATCACTCCTCTGTAGATATGAGATGGTAAAAATATGAGCCCCGACGACAGACTTATAAAAGTCTGTGGCCCTGACATGCTGGGCCATATGTATTTACTTCCGCACACAGCGTTGTGAGTGACGTTGTTTCTTTTTCTTCGCATGCGGGTCACTTTGGGGACACATTACGTCCACACAGCAGAGACTGAGGTCGCAATTAATAGGTAATGTGAACACTTACTAAAAAAAATAAACGGATTTCACCCAAAAAATCGGAATTGAGCCTTAAGACCTGCAGTATAAATGTAGTCTAAAAGTCACTCAAGGGTTGAGGAACAAAATCACAACTTTCAGCCTGAGCTATGCCCCTCCTACAGTGTGCTTACCTCCAAGAGCAGACCAAAAACTATGTTTTTGGAGTTAGGAAGATTACAGCTAACACAAGTTATATACTAACATACAACAGGAGATGCGTGGCTCAGGGAGTAGATCAGTTGTCTCCCAAGCTGAAGGTCATGAGTTTGTTCCTTAACCCTTGAGTGGCTTTTGTTTTTTTATTCAATCTTTCTTTTACTCTCTTCCAAGTGTAAATATTACTCTAAAACTGAGTTTATTTGGTCCCACTCTAAATAGAGTTAAATTTACTCAGTTTCATTTTTCATGGTGTCTGCTGTATTTTTGTATTATTACATAACATATTATTGTTTTATTTACTTATTTACTTACCCACCTCTTGTGTTAATAATTTATTATTAATTGTATTTACTTATTTACCTACATACTTATAATATTTAGTAACCCCTTCAGACTCGCAATTTTTCTGCTGGGCAATTTTTGAGTGTGCTGATTTGGACTCATAAAAACAACATGGGGGAAAAAATTGGGGGGTTATCTCATGTTTTTATTTGTTATGGTGGACGTCAGGATAATATGGCTGTAACATGTTGGTTAGCTAGGATCCAATCATGAAGCAGAAGCGTTGACATCATCCAAAATATGCGTTTTATTGGTTTAGACACACAAATATGTCATGTCTACTGCAATCATTTATGGGTCCGACGGGGTTAATTTATTTATTTTATGTTATTTTGTTTTATCTGTATTTACAGAGCATGACTGATTTTTATTCCACGTACAGCACATTGTATGCAACGATGGTTGATCTCTGGCATTAGCCATGTTAGCTACGCTAAAAATGGGACATCATAGCACTACAATAACTTACCAATGAATGAAACAATGAAAAAAACCTGACATGGTGCAGTGGTGACAAAGGATGGGTCTTTAAAAAAACGGTCTGAAAAAACCAATGCTAAAAAGTGGAACTGTAGAGATATTTTGCGACCCTTTATAATACAAACACATTAAATAACACACTGGTAATGTTTGGTGGAAAAGCGACTTAGATATACACGTTCTATATTTAGTTATGCGCTAAATGTTGAAATGACAAAAAAGGAGATAGTCCACTCAGTTCTCAGTTGCTAAATCAGGGGTCACCAACCTGGTGTGCAGGTAGACTACTTGAGTAGCCCACCGGTCTGTTGGAAAAATACCTCACCAGTGAGATAGTCTAAATATTTTTCATGTTGCTATTACTTATTTGTTTATTGCTTTTCTTACAAAAAAAGGCACGCACCCCGGTGTAAATTTGGAAACGACAATATTTTAAAACTATATGTATAGTTGAAAGGTCAGTACTGTAGTGCATGACCAAACCATAGTGTGTTCATGGAGAGAAACAAAAAAATAAAATAAAAGCAAATTTGTTATTTCAGGAGTGTGTATGAGACTGTTAGCTCTCTGCGTTATCAGTACGGATGAAGTAGCTCTCAGTTTCAAAAAGGTTGTTGATCCCTGGGCTCAATTATAAGGTTAGCTGTAGCCGCGTCCAAAAGCAGCTAATAACTCCCCCGGAGAGGCATTGTATTACATTCCTCTCATACAGTATATACAATATAATCAGTAGTTAAACATTTTCCGAAAACATGCTTGTCTCATAATTGGTCATGCTGAAATCACAGTTTTTGTTTTTTTGGGGAAGGTTCTTCATGTTCATATTACGGGAAAGAAATATTTTCCTTGGGAACTGAATTCCCCTGTCAGGCCTGGTTAAGCACATGGATGGATGCCATGCTTTATATTCCCATGCATAGCTGCATTCCTGCCTGCTATGACATCAACTTCAAATCAGTCCAATTTTAGTCTGCTCTGCCTTCTCCATACACAATGAATTGATATCAGGCGAAGCCTTAAAAAAAAAAAGTTTTCATGTGCGTCAGTGATGATTCTAGAAACGTAACAGTACATTGTGTGTCCAATAAGAGATTATCTTGTTTTCAATAAACTGAACACAAAAATACTTCAACTAAGACGTGATCTTTTTTTTGGTTTTCCCTTCCCACACTATCCTCTTAGGTCATGTCTTCAACATGCCACATGACAATGTGAAGGCATGTGAGGAGGTCTTTGGGAAACTAAAAGACAACCACATGATGTCCCCAACCCTAATTCAGATCGACAGGAGTCGTCCCTGGTCTGTTTGCAGTGCAGCCATCATCACTGAATTTCTGGATCGAGGTCATGGTTAGTGAACCCTTCTTGTGGATGCTTCTTGATTCAGAAGGACTACAGATTCTGTTTAGGTGCTATGCTATCAGCTGGCTGTGATCTATTTGTAGATCTTTAAAAAAGACAGTCAATGGCTAGATTAACGTCAACCGCAATAACTTCAGTAAACTATAAAGAAAACAAGGTTTAAAAACAGAAGGAAAAAAATCAGTCGTCGTCGATTCATTGGTCCAATTCCCACTCAGTGGTGTTGTGAATGAAAGTGGTTGTCTGTCTGTGATCTGTCTGGTGACGAGTCCAAGATGTACCGTATTTTCACGACTATAAGGTATTAAAAGGTGCAGTCTCAGTTACAGGTGTTGATTCTGTATTTAACACACACATAAGGGCTATTGGGCGCAGGCACGGTTAAACATACGCTAGCTCAAAACATATGGTAGCATGCTTTAACTTGCTAGCGGATGTTTTTAAAAAGGCAGTGGAGCAAAACTGAGTTTGGTTGTACTTTATTGAAGTATTTAACAATGTAAACAGTGAGTTTGGTTGTACTTGAAGTATTTAACAATGTACTCACGATACTTTTGATCAATCCTCATCCACAAATCCCTCAAAGTCCTCAACTTCTGTATCTGAAACGAACAGCTGGGCAAGTTCTCCATCAAACACGCCAGGTTCCCTTTCGTCATTGTAGTATTGTCAGAGTCAGTCTCGTTACCGTGTGGTTCCTCAGAAATGACGAAAGCTCCAACATTAGTGCAAGCAGACACAATTAGCCTAAGCTTGCACAATCCATTCACAAATTGTGGCGTAACTCGCTCTATCTAGTCGAACAGTTCCATAAAGCGAAAGCTATGAGCACCATGACGTCCTACTGTATCTTATACAGGAAACCCGGGCCTGGTTGAAGACTGGCAGGCATGAGAAACCAAAAGACTCACATCATCTTTCAGTTGAGTCTTTCGTGTTTCTCATGAATGCCAGCCCTCAACCAGGGCAGGATTTCCTGTGTATAAGCAATATGTCGGCACTGCTACGCTGTCTGTCGGCAGAAATGCTCCCACACAGACAGTCAAGCGGAGCGCTTACCGAAGTCGCACAACATTTTCAGATTTTGGAACTCGGTGCACACAAAAGGTGCACCTCACTATTGGGCGCACCACTGAATTTGAGAAAATGTAAGACTTTTAAGTGCTCCTTATAGTCGTGAAAATACAATAGTCTGTCTTTCCCTCAAAGCCACTTGTGAGAACCCTGCATAGGATATCATATGCGGCATGAAAAAAACTTCAACATTTTAAGAACATTTTTGTTAACAAGTTGACACAATAACAGAATAGCTTTGATTCTTCCCCTTGTTGCATCACATGGTCAGACAGAATTGACACGGGAAAAGTTGTCAGAGGGTAGTCACGCCCACCAGTTTTTGTGGAAAATGAGGGGACAGACACAAATTTCAGTAACAGAAGATAAGATAGAGGCATGTTTCCCTTTAAGACCGATACGATCTGCATGTGTTTTTTCAGTAACGTAGATGTAATGTGAAAGCCATCCTTCATGATCATGTGATGAAATGATCATGAGAGAAATATAAGATAGTCTGCAACTCCTCTTGGCTTTCAAGACATCACACAAAATTGCACACGGTGCACAACTGTATTTGTACTTTTGGAAGCTTCATAAAACCCATTGAACTCGCTGATCAACACACTTAACAACCAACTGGTGAACAAAATGTTTCTTTTAATAATTGTATTCATTTTAATATTATGCCTGCGCGTCCGTCTATTCTACCAAAATCTATATTCTGCATCCTCATGTTTTGCCTCATGACATCTATCAACCTTCTCTCAGGTCTTCTTCTAGATGTCTTGCTGGAACTTTATCCTCATAATCTTTCTACCAATATCTCTCATCTGAGCATGTCCCAACCTAGATCTGGTTTCTCTCACTTGACTGCGAGTCCTACTAGAGACCCGTCTATCACATAACTCACTCACTGTCCTCGACCCTTTCTAACCTCTATTAAAAAAAAAATCTTTCAGGGTTAGGGATGCTCTGGACTGTTGACCCTGTGCATTTAAAATCTAATCGTCATTCCTCTCCTTTTCAGTGCATGTTTCCACCCTTCTATTATTATTTCCCTTTTTCATTTCTTTATTATTATGCCACTTTTCCATGAGCCCCAAACAGCACGACAACACACTCCACCGCGCGTCCGGGTACGACACCGCAATGCTTTTTCCATTACAACAGGCGCGCGGCGTGATTGGGGCGGGATCAACTGAACTATCTAAGCTTGCACACTTGCAGCATGTGGGGTTCTGCCATAACTTTCATGAGTGGTTAATCTAGGGCAATGTTATTTTACTTAAGGATAACTAAAACAAAATTACTGAACCAAAAATGTGAAAACACTTTCGTTAAAAACTAAAATGCTTTTTAAGAAAACAAAAACTAACTGAAATCACATTTACATTTTAAAGCTAACTATAATTAGAGCAAAAATGTCCTTTTTTTGTCTTTGGTAATTAATTTAATACGTGAGCCTTTGGGGTTGATTTTAAATGTGATTTTAGTCAATTTATTTCGATATTAACCGGAATAAGGACATTTGTAAATGTGTAGCGCAGAAGTGACATCCTCTAGCAGCAGCCAATAGAAAAGCACCTTCAGATGATGTCGCTCCTAGACGCCAATTTTGCGTGCTTGACTTTTGGCTCTAATGGCTTGACTCGCCTGCTTTTTCATTTAACTCAGCCGAAATGGAACGCTAGGTCAGAAATGTGTTACTTTGTTTGTTACTAAACAATCAGGTTTATGCCCCCAATAACACAAAATTGCACCTTTCAGAGTGGCCTTTTATTGTGGGCAGTCTAAGGCACACCTGTGCACTAATCATGGTGTCTAATCAGCATCTTGATATGGCACCCCTGTGAGGTGGGATGGATTATCTTGGCAAAGGAGAACTGCTCACTATCACATATTTGTGGTTTGTAAACAATATTTGAGAGAAATGGTGATAATGTGTATATGGAAGAAGTTTTAGATCTTTGAGTTCGGGAAAATTTCCAACTTTGCAATCCTAACATACTTCTCTGCCAGTCCAGACTTCTTCATACAAAGGTCCTCTCTTGGTATACTTTTCTAGATTTACTAGCTGATAGCATTAAATCCTATTCTCTGAGAAAGTAAAAAGTCATTGCTGATACAGAATATGAAAAGAAGAATATCTGTCGTTTTTCTTTTCCTATGCAGTTTCTTTCTAGCAATTTTGTCCAAGTGTCAACTCTTGTAACGGTCTGTGTAAATAGCAATAAAACACCATGATTTATCTTCTTGACCCCTTTATTTGCTGCATAGCCAGCAAGCTCTTATAAAGTTTCCATGACAAGCCAGATTATTAGTCCAGCTACAATATTTTACGGTGCTGTATAATACAGTATACTGCACAATATATCTTCAAAATGAACTCTCGCGTTATTTGTTATTATGAAAGCATGTTAACAATTGAAGTAACTGATGGTGCTGCATGGTGTGAATCTAAGTGTGAATAGTTGTCTGTCTCTACAAGTATATGTGATTGACAGGCCGGCGTATAGTCTACCTTTTGCACCAAATGTAGCTGTTATATGCTCCAGTTCTTCAGCAAACTGAACAGGACAAGCGGTTAAAGAAATGGATGGATGGATGTTTTTTGTATCAATAAAGCGGAATGAAGTTGATTGTTTTCCCGGCTGTATTTTTGTTGTTGCAGGAGACTGTTTGCTGGATCAGCCCCAGAGGCAGCTGTCTCTTCCAGATAACCTGCCCGGCTCCAGTTACAGTCTTCACAATCAGTGTGAACTGGCTTTTGGGGATGGCTCTAAGCCTTGCCCCTACATGCAGCCCTGCTCCAAACTGTGGTGCACGGGGAAGGCCCGTGGACAGCTGGTCTGTCAAACGAGACACTTTCCCTGGGCAGATGGCACCAGCTGTGGCACCGGCAGAGTGTGTTACCAAGGGGCTTGCACTGAGAAGAACACCACCATGCACATCAAGGTGTGATATACTGTTTATGTAAAGGAAAATTTCATCTTTATAGCAAGACATTTGTGGCTCTATTGATTGAAATGTTACATCATCAAATTTTTCACACCTCATTGACCAGTCCAATTATAACAAGCTTTAGACTTGGTAGCATTTCACTTACATCAATCCTTGTATCGGCTCAAGATAAGCCTAGGCAATAGGGTTATAATAAATGCCAGGCTGAAGGCCAGCAAAGGGTGGCCATCACATTTAAAATGTCTCAAGGATGTTCCATATGGAGTGGTGGTACCTATATATACTTTTTTTTGGTCGCAGGTGGATGGTCGATGGGGGAAGTGGGGTTCATTTGGAGATTGTTCCAGAACGTGTGGTGTTGGTGTCCAGCTGGCCAGGAGAGAGTGTAACAACCCAGTCCCAGAGAACGGAGGCAAATACTGCTACGGTCTTCGCATTAAATATCGCTCCTGCAACCTCAACCCTTGTCTTGATGCAGGTACAAAGTTTTGTCTGGACATTCAAACTTTTAGCACAGGAATTTGAATTAATTTGTTTTCAAGTGATTTGCATTATAATCTTAAACGTTTCTTTTTTTTTCACTTTAGAGAAGAGTTTCCGTGAAGAGCAGTGTGAGGCGTTCAATGGCATAAACCTGAATACCAACAGACTGGGCGCCTCGGTGGTCTGGGTTCCTAAATATTCTGGCATATCCCCCAAGGACAAATGCAAGCTCATCTGTCGAGCCAACGGGACTGGTTACTTCTATGTCCTTGCCCCAAAGGTATAGTTTTTCAGCATTTTTAATCTCGAAGAAAAACTAACAAAATAAAATAAACAGACAACTCATAAATGGCGTGTTATTTTAAAGCAGAACACGGTTCAGAAATGCATGTCCATATCTGTCCCTTAAGTAACAAACTATATAAATAAATAATTGGACTCAGGTAAATGTTTGCAGCCCTACCATGCCAAAATGTTACAACTTTGTTCTCAATGTGTATAAAGTCAACTTTTAGGGTTATTTTAATAGGTGGTGGTGTTCTCTATGCTTAATTTGTTGCTGTTGCAGGTTGGGTATGGGTATGTCTGGAATTGTAATTTTGTGTGTAAAGTTACACAAAAAAGTTTTGCTTTTTCCATATATTTATTTTAATGCTGTCAATTAAAAATTTTAATTAATTAATCGCGCAATATTCCGTAATTAATAGCATTGTTTAAGGTTGGAACAGTTATTTACTTCAGTAAAATCTTGGAATTAATGTAAAATAATAAAATAGATAGTATATATAGAGTCAAATACAAGTAAAAAAAAAGAAAAAAAAGTACAAGTACAAGTAATATGCTATTTGAATTTGGCTCTGCAAAGTGCGCAAATCACTTCAGATTTCTCCAACAAGCATTAAGCAAGTAAATCGGAAAGTAAAACTGCATATAGTCTATGTTTATTCATCTTCCTGCCAGTGACTCCTTCAAATTTGGCTGCACACTGAGTTGGGCCTGAGTTGTGGAATATAATGTGCCTTTTTTAATCCAATTTGAATTCTGATTATAATCTTGTTTTTTCTCTCTGTTCTTTTCATTTATTTTTCTTATAGTTTTAAAAGTATTGTATTTTTGTCTTTGCACTGAATGGCCTGCACTGTACTGTTTCATTGCACTTGTAATGACAATAAATCTGAATCTGACTGTGGTAATTTTTAATGAATTTATTCTAGTTCATTAAAGATTAGTGTTAATCTTTAATGAATTTAAATTAATCTCTGGAGTTAACGCTTTAATTTATATAGTCCTCATTTATTTTGTTTTTAATGATTCAATATTTGTACCGTGCAGGTTGTTGATGGGACGCCCTGTTCACCAGACTCCACTGCTGTATGCATTCAGGGGCGATGCATCAATGCAGGCTGCGATGGGAAGATCGACTCGAAGAAAAAATTTGACAAATGCAATGTGTGTGGCGGTGACAACCAGGGCTGTAAGAAGGTTTCCGGAATGTTCACAAAACCCATGTATGTAGTTTATGTGTGATTTGTCAGCATGTTTGAGAAACTATGCCTAAATAAGAGACACGTTAAAACAATAGAGCTACTTTTAGAAATAACTAGCAGCCTAAACATTATTGTTACAGTGCTTACATTATTGATTAAAGGCGTTGTACACCCTCAGGAAAAAATGTCATTATACCTTTAATGGTATAATGACTTAACATGGGGATTGAAGAATCAAAGGTTCTGTTTGGGAAATGATAAACAACACATTTACAATAAGTCTGTGTTGCCATCTTCTGCGGATTGGTGCTGTCACAAAGAAAAAATAATCCTAATCTGCGATCTGAAACCACACAAGAATGTTATGGTTTATTTTATCCATTATGTGGCTCTTTAGTCCCTCTCCTGTGGCTTGCTGTATTTAGGAGAAATTAGTTGTTGTTGCTTTTTTACATATTTATTTTAATTTTTTAGATAAAATATTCTTTAAATGAATTAATGATTTTGATTAAAATAAAATGTTCCCAAAAAATTTCTGAGTCCAAATTTGTAAGTTGTCAGAAAGAGACACGAAGAGTAGATGAAAAAGTTTCTTTAAAAAAAATTTGAGGAAGAGGAAAAGTAGAATATTACCTTATAATGTACACAAAAAGTCAGAAGGCAGGAAAGAAAATGTTCAAAAAATAACCATAAAATGTTCCAAAAACAAAAGAAGGCAGAAATTTTCCATACAAATCTTTGGAAGAAAATTATTATTTTTTAAAGGTAGAAAAGAAAACATTCAAAACGTAACTATAAAATGTCCAAAAACATAAGAAATCCCCCCGACCCCCAAAAAACGACCATAAAACTTTTACAAAATTGCCCAAAATGTCAGAAAATTTATAGCAAAAAAGGCAGAAACAAATGTAAAAAATATAAAATAAAATAGCCATAAAATGTAAAAAAAGAAGAAGAAAAAAGAAAACGAAGAAGAGAGGCAGAAAATGACTATAATGTGTTTTAAAATTGCCAAAAATGTCAGATAATTGTTTATTTTATGTACTTGTTTGTTTGTTTAATTTGAATTCAACTCACTTTTACATCTCTGCCCTTTTCCAGTCATGGCTATAACTTTGTGGTGACGCTGCCTGTTGGTGCATCAAACATCGACATCCGCCAGCGGGGCTACCGAGGAATCGTCAGTGACGAAAACTACCTAGTAGTTAAGAACAGGCACGGGAAATACCTGCTGAATGGCAACTATGTGGTGTCAGCTGCGGAGCGCGATCTGATGGTGAAGGGCAGCCTGTTGCGCTACAGTGGCACTTCAACATCTGTGGAGATTCTTCAGTCCACGAGGCCGCTGCAAGAGGCACTGACGGTGGAGGTGCTCTCTGTAGGGAAGATGACCCCTCCTCGGGTGCGCTACTCCTACTATCTTGCCAAAGAGAGTAAAGAGGAAAATACATTGCGGAAAGAAGAGAAGAACCACGCGTCGCACAATAATGTCTTATTGAATGGCAACAAAGTAGAAGCCAAAAAGAAGATGATGGGGAAGCAGCCAGGCAAGCATTGGGTAAGCGGAAGCTGGAATTCATGCACAGTGACTTGCGGGAGCGGCCTGCAGAAGAGACTGGTGCTCTGTCAGAACACGGAGGGGAATCCGGCCTTTGGCTGTAACAGTGCTGACAGGCCCGTTGCTCTGAGAGCGTGTGGAGATCCGTGTCCCATGTGGGATGTCGGGGCCTGGTCTCACTGTTCCAAGTCCTGCGGCAGGGGCTTTAAACGGCGGCCAGTGCGCTGTATGACAGAGAATGGTCTTAATCTGCCGAGAGACCACTGCACCGGAAGAAGGAAGCCTCAGGAACTGGATATCTGCTATCTGAGACTATGTTAAGAATGACCCAGATGGCAATCGACACATGCCACATCATTGTGGTTGTAACTCAGTGGCTTTTGTTGGTTGAAAATACACTCACTGTAGACACTGACTGCAGCTGACAGGGTGTAAGACCAACAAAACAAAGTCACCGACAACGGAAAGGGTCTTCCTCAGACCTTCCGTTTACAAGAGAGAAATCAACTGTCAAACCAACTGAGGCAGGTTGGACTTAAGTAAGCAGAGGTGCCAAATCAAGGGCCAGAAAGTAAAAACCCGGCCACAGTTTGGCTTTAGCCACAGGTGCTAGTTAGGTAGCTGCCATGTTGCTCGTTTTATCTGCTAGGAAGCTAGCTGGCCTGCTAGCACCCATGGTGCTTGTCTACCTGCTAGCGAGAAAGCTAGTTCGCTAGCTAGCACTAGGGGCTAAAGCCAAACTGTGACAGGGTTTTTCTTTCTGGACCTGGATTTGCCACCTCTGAATGTAAGTCTATCTCTTGTGGCACGTCTATCTCTTGTGCCTCTGTATTCACAAGTGGTACCTAGCATGCATGAGAGGATGTCGAGCAGAAAACAACCAAAGTTCAAGCTAACCAATAAGATTTAGAGACTCTGCTTGAACCCTGTGCTGTTATTAGCACCGTAACATGCATTACCTGTGAAATTTTCCCACTTATTTTAGCGAAGAAACTTATGGAAATGTGAAATGCAGTACTGTAATGGAAATGTTTTATTGAAATTTATGTTTCTGTGTATTATGTTTGAGTGTTCTTGGCTACAGAGCAATTATCTTAGGCTAGATTTACAGTAAGTGTCCAATTCTGATTTAGTGTCTATTCTTTTAACTGATTATTTAATGTATTTTCAAATTACGCATCTACATTATCACCATTTATATTTACAGAATACCTGAAACAACCCAAAATACATGCAAAAAATTACACACGCATTCTATTTATTTAGCCAGACTCTAACTCTTCCCATCATTGAGTTAAATAAATGCAGATAACCTCTGCATTGTTTTCCTTATTTAAAGGTTGAAGTTAAAGTACCACTGATTGTCACACCAACCTAAGTGGAGCGAAATTCATTCTCCGCATTTGATCCATCCCCTGTGGGAGGGGTGAGAGCGGCAGCAGGGGCCGCACTCGGGAATCATTTGGTAATCTAACACCCCAATTCCAACCCTTAATGCTGATTGACAAGCAGGGAAGCAAATGGGTCTCATTTTTACAGTTTTTGGTGTGACCCAGCCAGGAATTGAACCCACAAACTCCCAATCTCAGAGCAGACACTGAGCTGGTCCACTCAGCGACTGAGCTGGTCCACACACCACAAATGCATTACATTTACACTAACGCTTTCTAATTTTGCGATAGTTTTAATTTACATTGGGCATTTTTTTTGGTTAATGTTTTGTGTAGAGGCCAGCACATACTTCTTCAATTGGTGTATTTCAGTGACATCAGCCTCACATTGACAGGATACTCATCAGATTTTAGATGTCAGACTTTTATCCACATCTGAGTGTATCCATTCCATGTATATGTGAAGTGGACCCAATGACAGTGAACAACATTATGCCACCTGAAGTTAACCATGTTGTGGAAAAGACACCTTTCATTGTAAAATAAAACAATGGTGCAGTCACAATGTGACAAGAACAGGGTAATTAAAAATGTTCTTGCAATCAATCATGTTATTTGAATAATTAAAATTAACGGGTTGAGAAATGCGTAGTTTGAGTCAAAGTGTAACTATTCAGTGGCAAAGGGCCAGCAGTCAATGCGGGCTGTTTAAGGCAGTCTGTGTTCATTGAGAAATGAGCAAGTTGACCTAAGTTTTTTTTTTCTGTGCCACCAACAAGTGATGACCTTGGTGATAATTTGGGTCTCAGTAATCTCAAAGTGGAACAAGAACCACCTTAGAACCAATTTGAAGGTGTGGTTATCAGTTGTAATGCAGTCTAGTGTACATTTTAAAAGTTACTTCATGTACTTCCTTGTCATTAGCTGAGTGATAAATACATTAAAAATCATCTTTGCATTGCTAAATCATGTTGATGTTACTTAGTTTCAAAAGCCTGCTGTAATTACAATGCTGAAAATGCAAAGCCATGTTGATGCATTAATTTGAATGAACCTTAAACCACACTCAATTCCATTAAGTTATATTATCGCAGTTATATTATCCTTATTGCTTTTGCATTCCATGTCATCATTGTTTGTTTTAGTTTTTTTAAGGACTGTTTACATTTCACTGGGGATATTGGTGCTTATGTAAAATCCTTACTGTGTCTCCATGACTTGTGTCAATCGCATAGAAAGTTTCAAAGAGCCCATTTTTACCTTGACTGTATAGAATCAAGGAGACATATCATAGCATCTAAAAGATGGCAATGTTTGTTTTCCCTTTAATCTATTTACTGAAGATATTATTTCTGTTGTTTTGAATTGTATACTATGTATACATTTATCTTGGTGTATAAACTATAAATAAATAAATATGTATATGGGAATGAAAGGCATGTGATACATATTCTTCCAATACACGTATTTATATTCTACATGTTGTTCTTCGTTCATACTTGTGCACATACACACGCTCACACACATAACATATACAGTACAAATGACTAAAACGTATATGAGCTATAATACCCATCTTTCTCAATCACATGAATGAGACAGTATTTGTCATCTCATCACTGCTGCCTGTTCAAAGAGCCATGGCTGCTGATAAAAATAGATTCATTCATCCATTTAAAAAGTATGTTTTTTTCAAGCAACCTTGTCCCAGCTGCTCTGTGAAAACACACCATGCAGAGCTGGCACAAAATCCTCGTACATTTTTCATACACATTAGGTATAGACACCCTTATTTTGGCAGAACAAAGTATGTGTGATTTGGTTTTATTCTGAATACTCCAGTAAGGTAAACTGGAATGTAGCCACAAAGGGGAACAAGCCAGTGTCTTCTTGTGCCGGTCCCAAGCCCGGATAAATACAGAGGGTTGTGTCAGGATTCAGGAAGGGCATCCGACGTGGTGTAGATAGGAAGAGAAATTGAGTTATTGTGAAGGAGGAGTTTATTAAGAAAGTCCTGGAGGTAAAAAGAGTCTCAGATAGAGTAATGAGCCTGAACCTAGGAATCGAAGGTGTGATGGTCAATGTTCTTAGTGGGTATGCGCCACAGGTTGGATGTGAGCTGGAGGAGAAGGACAACTTTTGGTTGGACGTTGATTAAATTATGCCGTGAATCCCTAGAAGTGAGACAGTTGTCATTGGTGCAGACTTCAATGGACACGATGGTGCTGGACACAGAGGTGATGAGGAGGTGATGGACAAGTTTGGTATCCAGGAGAGGAACGCAGAAGGACAGATGGTGGTTGACTTTGCAAAAAGAATGGAAATGGCTGCCATGAATACTTTCTTCCAGAAGAGGCAGGAACATGGGGTGACCTACAAGAGTGGAGGTAGGAGTTCACAGATAGACTATATCTTGTGTAGACGGTGTAACCTGAAGGAGATCAGCGACTGCAAAGTAGTGGTAGGTGAGAGTGTAACGGGAACGGGTGGAGAAAAGTGTCAGGTGTGATAGAAGAGTTTCAGCTCAAATGAAAGGAAAGGTTTATAAAACTGTGGTGAGACCAGCGATATTGTTTGGTCTGAAGACAGTGCCCCTGAGGAAAAGACAGGAGGCAGAGCTGGAGGTGGCAGAGGTGAAGATGCTGAGGTTCTCTTTGGGAGTGACCAGGATGAATAGAATATGGAATGAGTACATCAGAGGGAGAGCACATGTTAGAGGCTTTGGAGATAAAGTCAGAGAGGCCAGACTGAAATGGTTTGGACATGTCCAGCGGAGAGATAGTGACTATATTGGCAGAAGGATGCTGAGTTTCCAATTGCCAGGCAGAAGGTCTTGAGGAAGACCAAAGAGGAGGTTTATGGATGTAGTTAAATAGGACATGTAGTAGTTGGTGTGAGAGCACAGGATGCAGAGAACAGGGTTAGATTGAGGCAACTGATTGGCTGTGGCGACCCCTGAAAGGAAAAGAAGAAGGTAAACTGGGTTAGGTGGCTTAGTTGGAGAAACGTAGATTATCCAAAAAAGGAAAAAAGTGGCTACTTAAGCTCAGAAAGTGATTAAAAAAGAACTAGGCTAATCCTTAGTTAAATGATCATTCAATTCTGCCCCTGAAATGAATGCAATGAAATTAATTTAACATATTCAGTATTCGGTTAAATTTTTCATGTTTTCTGGAAAAAAAGGGGTTAAAAAAACCCGTAGGCTATTATTTTAGGAAAGTGAAGATATTAAATATTACTAGTAGTTCAAGTCAAGACATTTGAAAGACATTATCATTTGAGGTTAGTTTAGCGAATAAAACTTATCCTTATGTGATTTATTTGGCCAAAAAAAACAAAAAACAGATACTGATTCTGATCATCCCTATAAAAAAAAACGATGCCGTTTTATCGTATAATTAGTGGCCAAACAGTGCTTTACAATCATATAGAACTGATAGACAAAGTACCCAAAAAAAATAAACAGTTCAAGAGCAGTGACGAAGGGAAGCAACATTGTTCAAGTCCATCCAAGGTTAGCACAGCTGCTCAAAAACATCGAAAAAAACATACGTGGAAATTGTCTTTGTGTCACCGATATTTTGTAATTCAGAAGCCAGTAAAAATACATATTTATAAAAGAGCAATTACAAATATACTCGTAATATCTCAATGTTATTAAAAGTGAAGACAACTAACAATTTGGGTTTGACACCTGTGGTCTAAAATAAATAACACAATTCACACAGTATAGTACTTATCTAACATGGTCTTTCAATGACAGCACAGAAAAGCTTATTTTCGTCACTGCGCTTCCACACAAAACTCTTTATTTTTAATAAAAATAATATTAATTGTCACTTCTTAGTTCTTTGTCAACTTTTAATCACTTTGTTTGTTTCTTAAGACTAAAGCGGGCATGGTGGTTACAGTTGGTTGACGACCAGTACAGGGTGTCTATTGCTAACCCACAAATTATTTATTAAATCTAAATTATTTAAATTCTATGATTTAAATTATAAGATTAACTTTAAGACTGTGCAGAAAATGCATAAAGTGTAAAACTTGCTTCGCTTCCAGGCCAGGGAATCAAAATATAATTTGAGAGGGAAACATGTATTTGTACAGAGTTCTTTTAGAATAACACTAAAATAATTTTCGATCTCCTGTACGGGTGTACAACAATGGAATAACTTGGATTTTGGAGTAAACAACACAAGGACATTTGCTGGCTTTAAAAAAAGTATAAAGAACTTATATTTAACAGATAAAAATCGATAATTCTGGATATGGTGACATTTGCACACAAGGTCAAAATCTGGGTAAAAACCCTAAACTGTAAACAAGGCTTGGTGTTCCTAAAGTAAAAAATGAAATAAAAATGTAAACATAGCTGAACCTGATATCTTTGCTCAAGGACTGATAGTCAAAAAGCAACTACTTCTGAATCTCCTAATTGCTGAAATAAGTACTGATTCTAGCCTGTAAAACAACATGGAGCTAGTGAGCTGGTCTTTAAGTGCTCTGGGCAAGATCTTCTCAACAATGAGAACTGGACCTGGTCAACGCTTATGTCCGGATGGAACTTTCATGTCTGCATTTGCAGAAGATAGCTGGGGGAAATGGCGGCCGCTGTGTCTAGCCTCACTCGAAGCCAAAGACATCTACCTGTTCATCACGCTGGTGGCTGGGATGCTTCTGCTAGGGATCGGACGACATGTCACAGGTGAAGAACGACATCCAACATCGCCACAAACAGAATGGCAATGAACTTGACTACGAAGCTGAACAGCTTGGAGATGATTGCTCGTCGGAACGCAGCGATGAACAGAAATCGAGACGTGGAAGAAACTGACTGAAGGGTGAGGGTGAATGCGGGCTGCCATTTATCCTCAGCTATCCAATGCTACTGGACCAAACTGATCAACAAGAGAACAAATCAACGTTTTGATCAACAAAGACTATTGGGAAGACGAACTTTTGCATCAATCAACAACTTGATAATCCACACAACTAGATATGTGACGAATTACCACTTTGATTATCTGCGTCCGATTGCATTCTGGGAACGGAAATTAATAAGCTTCGGCTTCATCTCGTCAGCCCTTTTTCTTTTCGGGTATAATTGTATGTGAAAAGTGATTGTTGTAAATTATCTCCATGATTGTCCGAAAGGAAAAATTAACAAATAATAACAAAAACAAACAAACAAAACAAAGTCAGCTGGGATACGGCTACAGCTCACCTGTGACCGTGACCCGAGAACAAAAGCAGCATAGAAAATGAAAGGATGGACAGATGAGCAAACAAACCAAATTTCATAATATATCTCCTCTTCTTGCTCAATCACATTATATATATATATATATATATATATATATATATATATATATATAATGTATATTGTAACAATTAGTCTGCATCAGAGCCCATCCAGGAGGTGCCCATTAGGTCAGCGGGGGTGCATTCTGCTGCTGCTACTCTGCATGCACATTCCACACAGGCTAAGTGGGTAAATTAAAGAAATACACCATTTATTAAAAACTAAACATCTATTCTGTGAAATGGTTAATTTAAATTTTTCCCTGAAACAATCCTCAATTTATGTTGACCGATTGTGATTTTATACTACTTTTGAGAGATATTTTTGCATTAGGTACAATAGCGGTCATTTTGGGACAGTTACGTGATTATCGATTTGTGACGTATCGCATGCTGTAAAATGCATAAAATGACATGGCTTTGAATGACTACAAAGACACTCACGAGGGATTATTGCGTCCCACGGCGAACATCAAAGAGGGAATTACACCCAAAAGTAAAGAACCATTTCTTCAAAAACTGTACAGCCACAGGCGACATGGCAAAGATTTGTGTCCAGCCGTATGGGAAGATGAAACTGTGGCCGATAAGGAGGACAATATCAGCCGCCCCATAGCTAGTAGAAGTTAGGGACCGTCCATAAATGACATATTCCAGGCCAGGGTGATTCATGGGGGACTCAAGTTACCATTTACATTGGTCATCCTTGAAATGTAATTTCTGGACAGTCCCTAACCTGGACGATACACATCCGGTGAACTTTTATTAGAGTATGTTATTATTTTGATACTTAATTGGCATTAAAGAAAAAATCTGAGAATAAGATGACAGCGATATTTGCACTTTTATTCTTTATACGCACTGCCTAATCGAATACTGGAAAATGAGTTTTCACTGGTGTATTACTTTAAACATATGGTTTAGTTTTTCAAGAGTTGAGGCGAGGAGTGTGGTTATTTTACTTTATTCAGCGGTGTCCTTCCACTCATTTGTGCATTTTGAGGTTCCGTCGCTCTGAAATGCCAATTGAAGCAACTGCGCATTTCATTTTATGGAGGAGCAATGTGCACCTGTGGTCTGTAAATGTGTTTCTCAGAGTGGAGAATGAATTCTCACGTGCCAGGCAGCGGTGGTTACTAACGCGCTACATGTGCACCATTACATTTACTCAAGTAACTTCTTGGGATAAATTGTACTTGCAGGAGTATTTTTGATACAACATGCTTTTTTTTTTTTACTTGAATCTTATGCTAGTGGTTTGGAAGATTATTTGAAGTGTTTTGTTCATGACCTTTAAATACCAGCTTAAAGTAACGACACTAAGGACAATTTTGAGCTACCGTATTCACATGTTGTGCCACAGGCATGAAATGTCCGGCCGAGTTTGAAAGCAGTCTACTGTATATATATTTATATATATATAGCCAAATATTTTGCCACATTTTTTTCCCCAATGAAGTTTTTCTCAGATATTCTTTTCTTTTTGAAGCCCCTAAACATAAAGTAACAACAGTATGTCTATGGCAGCATTGCTATTCTAAGAGATTGATGTAGGCCTAAATTAAAGATGTGCATGTCAATTTTGGTGGTGATTAGTCGTAGTTAACTCGTTGAGATTTTTATAGTGAGTGTCTATGGGTAGGAAGGCTGAATGCCAATATAATCCCAAATACTGTGGCGATTGTTTTTATATTTTCAGAGGTTGAACTGGGTACACAACTCTAACTTAGGCCGACATGAGTCTCTTAAAATAGAAATATGATTGATTTGTTTACGATTGGTCATAGTTTTCTGGAATTATACGTAAGAGCTCCCCTCCCCCCCAGTCTCTCGTAAGGTACGAAGGCAACAGACTGTTGGCCTAATTCATAGTAAGGATATAGAGGACCTTATTTATTCTGTTTTCAACGATGATGATGGCAACGTGGTATGTGTGTTTGTGTTTTTGTACGTGTGCCATATTCCCAGTATGTACTGACCAGCTTTCCGGTGAAGGCTCATTTTAGAGCCCTGCATGAAAAGGCTCCACTGCATGGGGTGGGGGGTGGAGGGGGCAGAGGAACCCATTTGCCCGCGAATGCCCCCAATGACACCGACTATATTGAAAGGATTTTTAAAATTTAAATTAACCTGGCCAACACAACTTGTCTACTTGGGTTTTCTTCATTATGTTTGAAGGCAGTGAAGTTGCATTCTTTTGCAGTGTCTTCCTGTCTATTCAGTGCTACTTTCGTGGCACTCTATGGGCTATACACATTGCATCCATAATTGAGAAGCTCTACTGAATGTTATATTTGGTTAAGTATTGAAAGAATCACTCACAGTGGGTCCCTGCAGCAGAAAAGTGTGACGAGAGCCCTTGTCCGGAAATCACATTATCTGCCTTATAGAGTGTGGCCTTGGCTGAGAGTATAGTGAATTCTGATGTACAGCCCCCGCCACCTCTCCACCCCAAATAGGGGCCTTCCCACCTATTCAGAGCACACTTATGTGGCTAATGGGCATGAAGATTTAATGTTTCCAGTCCATGGGAACTGCTGAGGCTTTAAATTGGCCTTTCTTTACATTGAGTGAGGCGCAAAGTCAAAATGACCAGCGTTACAGACTTAAATGCATGTCGAGGGCTGTAAACAACGGGTCAATCCAAGACAGCAGGAAGTACATTGAATTCTTCGTGTTTAGAAATGTGATTTAAATGGCTGCCCATAATAGATTATTTCATTTTAAATACAACATATTACGGAAATCTTTTTATTGCTTGCATACAAAAAACAAAAAACTGATTCATATCATCATTACATTAGCAATCTTTACAGAAGCCTGATAACGATCCTGATCTTTAAAATCAGGTGCGTTGGAGGACAGAAACATCTAAAGCTGCATTCGAGGAAGGTCGGAAGTCGGGTTTATCCCAGCTAGCTTTAGACAATACCACCCTGAAAGCGTCGGTTGGCGAAGCCGGGGTCCGACTTCCCACTTTCCTTGAATGCAGCATAAAACTTGCAGAACTCCGGCCCTTGAGGACTAGGATTTGAAACGCATGCATTATATGCAGGTCTTTATCTAAATCTTGCTTTTATGTACTCCTACTACTAATGACTGACTGACAAACAAATATGCCACTTAAAGACCAAAATATTTAATGAGACTGAACATCATTAGTGGAATGTATGTTATTTATTGAATTTTGTACTAAAATCTTATATTGACAACATGTACAAAATATGCAAATAATTGCGTTTTTTTAAAAGAATCATTATTATTGATTACTTGACAGTGCTATCGATGACACCTTGATTTTGACGTCTAAATGTAAAAAAAACACTTTTATGGGAATGTATGACCTAAAATATCACTCACCAGTGAAGACGCATTAGACAATGGAAGAGAAGCCCTGTAAAATCACTGACTGCACAGCTTTAAAAGAATAAAAAATAATGAAAACGCAAAATGTAGTGACATACAGGGAGAAGGAGGAAACCTTGCAAAAAACATAGCTGGATTTACAATGATGATTTAGTAAACTTTTTGCTGACTTGGTATCATTACCCTAAGAAGCCTGGTGTAAACTGAAAGACTGTTGCTAATCTTTATAAACGCTAAACTCATACAATATGACATCATCCATGATATTAGCTTGAACTCGGGATGTTTGTGAAACATTAGAGCTATTTTATTTTATTTAAACAAAAACTTTGGTGAATCATTGTAGTGATTTCGACCGCAGACACAACATCATTTTTGGGAAGCTAAATAGTGCTGAGGTCTTATGTGAGGATGCAGACAGAGGGATACAAATTATTGTTATTATTATTACTTTTCACACGATTTATGGTAATCCCCTTGCATGAGGGCTGTTTGACACTGGGTGCTTCTAGAAGAGGGGTGGGCACACTCGGTCCTCGAGGGCCGGAGCCCCGCAGGTTTTTGGATGTTTCCCTTCTCCAACACAGCTGATATATGATCAGCTCATGAGCAAGCTCTGCATAAGCCTGATAACGATCCTGTTGATTGTAATCAGCTGCGTTGGAGCAGGGAAACATCCAAAACCTGCAGGACTCCGGCTCTCGAGAACCGAGTTTGCCCACTACTGTTCTAGACGATCTGCTCTTAAGGCATTAAAAAAAGTAATTTTTTCTGAAAATTTGGTTTTGTTATCCGTGTAATACAGTATGTTCCATTGTATGTCTCATGGTTGATCTGAAGAACATACCAGAATGCCATCTTCACGAAAATAAATAAATGATTGTAAAAGTTCAGATTAAGTTTTATAATCTGCAGAGTTGTACTTAAATTGCTGACTAATGTATTGTTACCAATAGCGTCCTTGATTCTGTTGGCCCAAGGAACTGTATGTTTTGAGTAATTCATGTCCAGGGAAGTGAAAAAATAATTTGTGGTACAAAAGACATACATAATATCAAGACACTAAACCAGGGGTGTCTAAACTGAGACTTGGGGAAAATTTGTGGCCCACCATCCATTTTTCAGTGGTCCACGGCTTAGACTAAAAATTACATTTGACAGAAATTGACACTGCCTACAAGACTCGTTATAAGATACAAATGAAAGTTTGCACCACTGAAATAATAGACAATTTCTATAGTAGTATAATAGTTTCTTCCACTTCTGATTTATAAACAAATCACACTAAAGGGATACTTATTTTCAGCAATAAAAAGTTAATATTTTGTCCAGAACTAATTTGATAACTTCATTATTTTTCCATGTACAATTAATACCATTAAAAACTAATTTTTGTTGACCAAACACAGTTAACAGGTCGTTACCTACTTCCTCAGCACAGGTGATGTCATCTTCAGTCGGCAGCTAGTGGAAAAATTTGCTTTCAAAGGTATTAATTGTAAATGAAAAATAATGAAATTATCAAATCCAGACAGACAAAATATTAACTTTTAACTTCTGAAACTAGCTCAATGAGTCAAGTATCCCTTTAATAATGATCCTCAAGAAACTGTTTTAAGAATGGACATCTTACTACAGTTTGCGCTTGTTTTGGTTCTAAATGTGAAGATGGGCTTCAACTGCTACTACAAAACATAAACAATATATCTTCTTTATTTTTTTGCTTGATTGATTAATTTTAGGGTGTTTAATACATTGAAAACAAATCATTTTAAAGTGGCCCTTGGATCCTTCCATTTTTCTGTATGCCGCCCTCAAACGAAAAAGTTTGGACACCACTGCACTAAACCTTAGGTACTAACTACATTGATTTATTGGTGTAATTTATGATATGGAATAACTTGCACCTGTTTCTCCACTAATTCAAGACCACATCAGTTGATTCCACACCAGTACATAGGTCAGATAGATGGCATTGCGTTTTAAAGGTAGGGTCCGACTGATTCCCTTCAAAAAATAAATGCTGGCTGCATACAAATGAAATCCGTCTCAATCAACGCCTTTGGGCTTCTGTTAATGAGTGCTGGTGATTTTGTCATCAACCACCACTCCCCTCTGCCTCTATTTTGGCATTTTATTTTTATTTTGGCCTGTTTGGGACATTCTGGGCAGAGACGCTTGGCCCTGCCTACGTCTCCACTCCCGTCGAGTGTTTGATTCATGTGTCTGGTCTGCATATGCAAATTTGGCTGTGCAAACTACTTAACTAACACAGGTAACTGACACAAATTCCTTCTCATTCAACACCGCAGTGCCACAGCACTTTGACAGTCGACGCTGAATGGCAAGGAAGTATAGAGTGGGTCGTTCCACTGCGCGAAACTGGATGGTCATTGGATAAATGTGTGTCTTGGAGTCAATAAGACAGTGGGCTGGCCTGGACGCTCGGCTTCTGCATGTTGATTGGATAATCTGTCTGAAGCGGAAATGGCAGTGAAATAAGCAAACTGGCGATCTTGAAATATAAAATTCCACTGCAGCATTTTGTACGTTTTTCATTCCATTGTTCCCAACTGACCGGAGACTTTACCGATCCCCAGTGACTTTGTATTTGGTAAAAATGTCTACTGCTGTGTTTGGTGAGTCTCTTCTGTCACTCAGCGGTTTCTTTCCCCATCAAGGTCCGCCCCCCAACCACCTCAACTGATTCACAGCCTGTCGGTCACACAGTACCCTCGCAGCTCCAACTGCAAGCAAGCTGCACATCATGGCAGGTAATATGAATGTTGTCAACCAGATTTTGGTGAAGCCATTTGATAGTCTTCCTTACGAAGAGAAAATTTGTGTAAATAAACATTTGGTAAAATGGTACATGGACTGCGTTTTATATAGCGCTTTATCTACACCATATGGTGCCCAAAGCGCTTTACAATGCCTCCCATTTGCACACCAGTGGTCGGCTGCTGCCACGCAGGGCGCTGCCAGGTCCACTGGGAGCAAATCGGTGTTCAGCGTCTTGCTCAAGGACACTTCGACATGGTCACCACGGGTGAGGATCGAACCCACAACCTCATGGATGGGAGACAACCACTTTACCACTGAGCCTTGCCGCCCCAAAACTATGTACTTTGATATTTGCGCAATTATCATGAACATTATGGCAGAAGAACTTGCATGAGCGAGTAACATTTTTCGACATAAATCGCCTAACGTCTTCTGCCATATGTGGCTCTTACATTCACAGGTTCCATAAAATAGTCTTCCCCCTAAACATTTTCTCACATACAAAAAAAAAAAAGGTTTGTTCGGAACACAGGGTGACTCAACTTGCCCCTATGCTCAACACAGTGATGCACACATACAAGTGATATAAAGTTATCAAAATAAGCCATGTAAAAGGACCCTGTGCATATAAGGGTCTTCTTTATGCACCCTTTCTTGCTTCCTCAGAGAAGAAAAATGCTGACATAAATGGGGTTTTCCAGGTATACTGTACACAGATTTGGATTGCCATGGAAACGTGCAAAATAAGGGTCAGGCGCTGCTTAAGTTTCAGCAATCATCTCGACTGTAATGAAAAGCAGCATGTCGCAATAACTCGAGTCCTTGGCAGTCGCTTTATGTTATAGGGCTGAACGTAACTGCTATTAGAATGGGTCACAGTTTCTTGTAAAAGCTTGAGTTGATGGAGGTAAGAGCAGCGCTTTGGGATGCACCCAGATGTTTTGCGAATAAGACACACATTGAGTGATTCATTTGCCTGACTAAGAATTTACGACATAGACACTCGATTAAAGGACACTCCCCAAGAGTTCTGTTGACTTTGTTCCCACTGTGGGACCTCTGGCATTCAGCCAGTGTTACCATGCTGTGCACAGGACTCAATTTAAGTGTAAAAAGAAGGAAAAGAGGGAGACAATGGAAGTACAGTGAGAACTGCTCCTGAGCTTTAGTCCTACTGAGTGGTTTTATCTTGCAGGACCATGGACCAGAACAGTCTGAATCACAACAAACTGTTGTCTTGACACATTTACCTGTAAACTTGCACTTGCTTACCGGTTGATGACACATGGGAGTATATTGACGGCCATTCCGTTACTGACAGACTGTCTGTCAGTCCATCCCTGACAGACCCACATTTTTCTGACGAATGACAAGAATCTTTAAAAAATAAATGACGGACTAAGCACTGATGGACGTGGGGGGTTTTGTCCGTCAGTGTAATTGTCAGCTGACGGATGCACGTTGACGACTGACGGACTCATCGACAGCGCTGACTCACAGCCCACCTCTGTCTGTCAGTCCTAAAATTATTTGTTTGCATAAACCTTTATTGCAGTTTAATGATGTTTTGGAGTATTTCATGTAGTAAGATAGCCATCCAAAAAATAATAATTGCAATGATCAAAATTATATAGATCCGGACATCACATGACTATTCCCCGAACATGCCCCTCTCTGACAGGCTAGGAGTGTATTACTTACAATGATCAAACTAGCATTTATCCGTCAACTTTTCGTTCAAGAAGATTCACAATCACTTTGATGAAAAGGACATGATAATTCACATGCGTAAGATGGACAGGCTGAATAATATTACTGTGGCCTATGAAGCTCCAGGAGTGTGACGCTGGTAGTTGGAATTCCCCCCTCACATACACTGGTGAGTGCTTGCGAAAGTGATTAGATCATCCAAAGGCTTTACAAGTTTGTACAATCCAGATTGATTTTCTCTTTATATGTGGTCAAAATGCCATCTTAGTTACCAGTTTCATGCAAGGCTTGCAGTGTTATTTAGGTGTGTTAGCAATGTCATTTATGCTGTAAAAGTCTTGTTTATAAGGCTACTGTTAGTCAGTTATTAAATTCAACTGTTTAATATCTATTAAACTAAAGCAACACAAACAAACGCACAGATTATTTCCCCCACATTTTGCGTGAGGTGGCAGGCTAGCTTCTCGCAGGTTCACATCTGCTGGTTCAGCCGCCGTGTGTAAAGTGCCCGATCACGTATTTCGCCGTCATTTAATAGCTATACAATCAAGCTACATTTGCACGACTAACTGATTCAGTAATTGATTCAACAATTGATTTACCTCATATGAAGTGATCGCTACACAGGTGATATCCACCACGATGAGGAGGACCCAAGTCTTGTTCTTCACACATTTTATGGCTGCTATGATCCATTGGCTACGCATTGGTTCCTTTTTTTGGTAGCCTGTAGAAACGCTAGACCCTTTTCTTTTGCCTATTCTTGCTGTGGCACCTGGTCCACAACAGCTGTCTATCATTGTAAAAGTGTGGGGTTTGCTATTTACTCAAAGTAGCGGACGCCAAGGCATAGGCGAACTAGGCGGTCGCCTATGGCGCCATAACAAATAGTTTCCCCCCTCAGGTTTTCTTAAATAAAATATGTAAATGAACCTGCTATTATTATTATTTGTTTGCATTTTTGTATTGTAGAATTGCGTTTTATTGTGCTATTAAAATATAGCTGATATTTTATATATATTTTGAAGGATACAGGAAAAGGTCTCATTAACCGGTAAGAACTGACGTAAGTAACCGACGTACTGCCATGCCATTAGTAGCGCCGTCTTCCAAGTGCAAAGAAGACGTGTGTGCGCTACAGGAAATCAAAGAAAACTGAAGTTAACAACTAATTCAGTGAACGATTCTTTAGCACCTGGCTGAGAAGGGAACGAGGTTCTATTGGAGCAATGTTTCATTGTTTAACTAATGTTGCTATATTTCATGTTCATTGTGTAATTTACTGCATAGTAAAACTTTACCGTTTTCGTCCCCTGGAGTGTGCTAACGCTCCTTGGTAAATATTTAGCTATGCTATTGCTCAAGATTCAGTTTTATTGACTAAGAATTTCAATTTCTGTATGGTTTATTTTTGTTTTAAGGTATTTATAAAGGCAACAGGCAAGGTTTAAATGTTTATTTAGAATATAAATTGTAACTCAAGAAATTGTCAAGGCTATAAAAGTTAATAATTTAAGGCAATTCAGTTATGGTATATGGTAGAGTGACCAAATGTGTCCTCTTTTGGTAGGACAGACCATTTTCTTACATCCTGTTGGGGCGTCCGGGGTTTTTGTAAATTAATGAAAATGTCTGGTTGGCATTGCATTACTAATAGGAGGTGAAGTACACTGTGTAACTGCGACTGGTACCACAATTTCAGGGCCGGGGCAAGTGTCCTCTTTTTTTGAAAATGGCAAACTGCATTAAGAAAGCGGCAAAAGTAGGAGGAGGAAAAACTGGCCCAGGGTAGAGGCATCTATGTCAGTCTATCAGAATTGTCTATAAAAATAAACATCAAAATAGCGTTAATTTTCATAAATTCTTCGAAGTTTCCTGTCAATTGTTAACAAAATGGGCACCTGTCATTGACCTCATTATTTGTATTACTTTTTTTTATGTATCTTACACAAATCTAATGTACATGGTTTGAAAACATTTTGTAGTTATTGTCAGCACAAATTGCACTAAACATTTGTATTGCACTGTGCTCATGCTATTTATTTGTATTACTTGTAGTTGTCGGGGAGGGGGGGCAGCCCTGAGCGGACGTCATTTCTATCCTGCCAGAATGGTGGTGCTTGCGTGCATTGTGGGGTGCGCGAGGGCACCGTCCAGATCTTGCTAAAATAAACATTGTTTGAAAGGGCAGTTCTCTCTGCAATTAAGTCACTGCTCAACTGTGATTGGATTATTCATATATATATATATATATACAGTGTTTCGGTATTGAAAAATAATTGCTAGTAGAAATTAATTATGAGGTTGATAACCGCTGCAGTATGTCCGGTTAGAACATAGATTGTCCAGGTGAGGCAATGATCAGACCAGCTTATCTCTTTCTGTTGTTTAATTGTGGGGAGGGGGTGGGAGTTTAAGTGTGTGTGGTTTCTGCAAAGCAAATACAATAATATACAAATCAAAAAGGAACAATTGCATGGCTATAATACAATACTACTTAGCTTGGCTACTTAGTGATACATAAGTCTAAATAGAACAAGTACCGTTAACTTAAATGAATATATGACTTAGAAATACTGAGAAGATTACATTAAGGCACCTACCCGCGAATGCACGCACACAGAAATGGGGATTTGTAGCTATGCTTGAACATGTAGCGACCAACTTCGTCTGTCTGTCAGTCGGTTAGCGTAGTTCTTAACAAGCAGCATAGGTGGTGTGCGTGCGTGTGTGTGCGGGGGTGTGCGCGTGTGTGTGTGTGGGGGGGGGGGGGGGGTGACCCGATCCGATCACGTGATCGGAAATCGGGCCCGATCACGTGGCTGCTGACTCGATCAGAATCAGATGTCTCACGATCAGGACTCGGGTAAATATATGAGGTTTTATTTTTTTATAACATTTTATTAGATCTGGAGTTGCGCGGTGGCACAGAGTTATTTTTTCCACACAGCTCAGCATTTTTCCACGGCATGGTCTCCCTTTGCTCCAGTGACACTATTGGCATAATTCCATTGAGTGGCGGGGCTAACTAAACAAGGAAATAGCGCTGAGGTATTTTGAAGTAGATGATAATAGGACGAGCTCATATCATCGTGAAATCCGGATGCCCCAGGCTACCGAACTTGGACTGAATTACATTGTTTACAGTGGCTATTTTCTGAACTGATATCACCATACACTAAGCCAAAGCCAAAAATTCAGAGGGATAAATGTGCGGACATCCAAAAGAGCAGTCATAATTTCGTTGCTGAAAATTTTTTTCTGATTAAAATGAAACAAAATCTAAAATAGCAGTCATTCATTGAGACAATGACGATAACTAAAATTGACTGACAATTTCGTCAATGACTTAAAAAACAACAACACAGTGAACTGTGAGTTAAGTGGTCGTTGAGCGCATCAACTTCCGGTGTCACAGCGTCTGAACAATGCCGCGGACGAAAAATAAAAGCCACTGTATCGTACTGGGATAGTCTTCCTGTGTTTTACATTTTATTAAAGCAGCCTTACCTTTCATTTCATTCCTTTACTTGCAAGATGGAACTAAAACAGAAGTGGATTTGAGCGATTCGGCGGGATTAAAGACCACATTTTGTTATCAGGAAAGGGCAGCATGCGAGTCTATGGTAGCATTTCACCTCCGAGGATTTCGTGTTGGGGCTAAAGTGTCAGATGCCCGAAAACCGATGCTGTTCTCAGACTTTTCTCTTGGATTAACTTTACGCCGCCTCCTACGATGGAATCTGTGTTTTTGATCAATGGGGTGCTGCTGCAACACAAGAGCCCTCACCGAAAAGTTGGTCAGTACATACTGGGATTATGACACACGTACAAAAATACACACTCATCACACAATGCCATCATCATAATTGAAAACAGACTAGAATATTTAAATAAGGTCCTCTATAGCCTTACGATGAATTAGGCCAATAGAGTTAGCGGTTACTGACTGCGTGGGAGGCTGGGGGGGCGCTCGTACGTGGCTTAATTTTAGAAAACTATGACCAGTCGTAAACAAACCGATCATATTAATCGTGGTATGCTGTGACATGTACGACAATTTATCTGTAGGGCCTTTTCTGAATTAAGGAAACAGCCTTAGTAAGCGGGAAGGATAAAATAATTGAAAGAATTGAGGTATATAGCAAGTGTTATTGGTTGTGCGCAAGTAGAATTTCCAAGTAGATTTGGGATCGCTAAACCCACAAAAAAAAGCGATAAAAATTTACCTCCAACAACTGTCAAAGACGTAAGACAACCAGATATGACAGACAGGGCATGTGATGGTAAAGGAAGGATAGCTTGTTGAAACTGGAGAATGTCAGTGTCAGTTGCGCAGGACGATGTTTTGAGGCAGAGAGAAAAATAATACTTTACCTCTAGATCAGGTCGGCTCTTTTTCTCGTCTTTTCCAGCCCTCCACACTCAAACCATCTCTTCAATTGAAAATGTGTATGTTCTTCAACGTATATACCAGTGAATGTGGCATAAGGGACATCATCCTGGGACAGAATTAGTAGGTTTAGCGCAGTAGACATCTCGCCCGTAGACTGTTTACATGCGTTTAGCATGACTGGCCCGCCGAGTCTGATCCCCTCGCTATACTCATGAATATTAATTAAGTGTGGTGGCATGTATCGTGCGGTACGCCATTGGAAAGTGTACAAAAGTAGGTTGAGTTGGAGAAGATGTTTCAAAATGCTCACGCAATCGGAAAAAGAGAGCAGGCCTTTCACAGACCGTATGGATGTGGGTGTAAGTAAATTAACTTTACTTTTTCCCCCCGAATCAGTGTATTTAATACCACATAACATGCTGCCATAGACATACTGTTGTTACTTTATGTTTAGGGGTTTCAAAAAGAAAAAAACCTGGGAACATTTTCACAGAGAAAATAAATTGGCTGGTGGAAATGCACTACAATTTTGTAATGTCCTAGAATTTTGATTCTTTATTTGGGGACCTTTAGCACATATGAGATTAAAATAGATTAATTAGATTAATTAAATTTAAAATCCTGTAATTAATTAGATCAATCGCATAATATTTATAAAAGCAGGTATCTAACAGTCATTAACATTCCAAACATCCACGTCATCAGGATCACTCACCAGATTAATGCTGTGGCAGGGCAAAACTCTGTTATCTGCAATTTACACTATGTTATCTGAATCCAAACACATGGTCAGTGATTTTAGTCTTACAATAACTTTCTTCTCTACAGTCCTCATTCCAGTTATGACCACAGTATATTGTACTATATAGATTATGCAATGTATTTTCTTCACTTTGTGGCTCTCACAGTTTAGTCATGTCTTTACACTTTTGTGGTAGCCTCAGAGTCTATTTTCAATTTACAACATTGTTTCAAACATATAACATTCCTCAAGGGAACCAGAAATCTTGCTTTCACTGGACGTAAGGAAAAAAAAAAGTTCAAATGTGATTATTTTGTAGCATTACGTCAGTTGGCATGTAATTCTTCCACTGCACTGTGGCCTGTGTTTCTGTTCTAACCATATTACTGTCATCACTACTGTAGATAGATTTGTAGCCAATGTTCACGAAATCATTGGGTGGTCTACATGTCAATCATTATACACAACACCATTTGGACAAATGACATTGTCACTTAAAATTTAGAGGCAGATTTAGAGAGCTGGTTATTTCTTAGACAATTGTGAGTGATGGAAAAAGTTAGTATTATATCGGCTGGAGGTCATGATGATTCTAAGCGCCCGTGACTGACAGGGGACCAAGAAATAATATTTTCAATTGGCAGCACTGACATGGCAGCACCTAAATCTTTTTTTTTCCACAGCACCTTAAATCCCTGGCAGTTGCCCTGAAAGCTGAAGTTCAAGGGGTATGAAAACGTTTTCAAGACATTGTAGATGTGGCAGGCTGCGGAAAAAAAAGAAGGGAAAAAAAAGGACAGCACCCTGGCCGTAGTTTGGTCTACATGGCTGTCATCCCAGGACAAGGTTATCATAACGAAAACTAATGTGAACAAAATAAAATAAAAGTCTCTTTAAAAAATGAAAACTAAATTAACCTACATCAAACTTTTATAAAACTAACTAAAACTAAATAGAATTCTAGCAAAAATGTCCTTTCTTTTAGTTTTTATCAATTCATATCATGGATGAGCTTTCGGCGTTCATTTGAAAGGTGTACTCAACAGAAAGTCAGACTCTCGCAGACCCTCGCTAAGATTTGAAATGGTCGCTCAAAGGGGGTGTTACCTGGAGGGCCGTTGGGCGTGGTCTGGCTGTGATTGACAGCAGCAACTCTCTTAATATGGTGACGTTTATGAGACTGAGCTGGTGGGTGGCGGGGGCGACTACGTCATGCGCCACAAGTGACGTAGTCTGTAACTTGCGTGACAAAATGTGTGTTCCTCATTACCTTGATATTACCTTGCCTTGATTTTAGATTTTTTGTAAGTACTTAGTTACCTTGTACTTTTTCAGCAGGCGTTTTTTGGTTAGTTATTTACTTACGTGTTTTTGCTTGCACTTTCATTTTTCATTTTTGCCACTTACCTTTTTGGTAAGCGTTTTCCTGTTCATACTTTTCCATTGCGTGCATTTTTGATTTTTGTAAATACATTTTTGTAATCTTTTATCTGTGTCTGCGTTTATGGGATCCACACACCTCAATTCATAACATGCTCAGTGTTCACTTCTAAGAGCCCGCAAATTATTGTCAATGGACTATATGCACAAATCACTTCAACATTCGATGTCTTAACGTACCTACATTTCCGATGCGGGTAGACTTCAGCGGAGCACACTGTTGATGTGATGTAAAACTCTAAGCCTAAATCTTTAAACAGCGCCTTGCTTTAACTCTATGTCTATCAGAATTTTAAGTTTTATAAACATATGATTCTATTTATAGTCACAGCAGAGAGTTGTGAGGTGCAAAATATTTTCTTCAAATAATTGAGAAGTACTTCCCACACTCATGTTGATATTTGGGTGGACTTTTTAGAGGACTTTTAAATTAGGACCTGGACAGGCGACTTATGCCCGTTTCCATCCGCTCTTCTTTTGCAAATATGCGCTGCGAGATGACGTTGTAGTGACGGAACTTTGGGACAATGGGGAGTTCCAGGTGGGAATGTTGGTTTTGACGGACTGAACGGAAGTAGTTTGTCTTGTTGGCTTCCCTCCCGCATGTAAGTGAAGTGTGTCGTTACATTAAGAGCTGATGTTAATAAAGCCATCAAAAATTGCATTAATGTTTTCTTTCTTTAATAACTTATAAAAAGAATCGTGTTTCTTCGTCTCCCCAAACATATCTTACTTTATCATCCGCCATTATTGTGACTACAAACGTGCGACGTATATCCAGTCTTGTAGTCGCTTATTCGGCAAAGCTGTTTCCATCGCCAAAATGTGCATTTTCCTTTTTCCGATATGCTTCAAAAACCACCCCCTCCAAGCGTAACAACTTTTTTTGCGAATTTTGGGCCTTTTTTCACATTTCTGGCGTTTCCATCCAGTTGGTTTCTCGCAATTCTTCAAAATTCAAATAAAAATAGATGGATGGAAACCCACCTACAGCTCCAAGACAATCACTGCCTTGCTAAAGAAGCTGACGGTAAATGTTACGAACTCACCAAGCATGTCTCCATACCAAAACCCCGTTAACCATCTTTGGGACATCTTCAAATATTAAGTGGAGGAGCACGAGGCCAGGTCGTGATGTTGAGTGGAAGAGGATTCCAGTGGCAACCTGTGAAGCTCTGGTGAACTTCCATACCCAACAGGATTAAAGCAATGCTGAAAAATAATAACACAAAATTTGGACACTTTGAGGACTATTTGGACATTCACAGGTGAACTCACTAGTGATATTTTTGCCTAACTTTGGTGCAGGCAGTGTAAGTTCATGTCCCACTCTGGATGGTGTGAATGAATGGTTGTCTGTCTCCACCACTTCAGAGCGTAATCCACCTTTTTGTCCAAAGTCAGCTAGGATAGGCTCCAGCTCACTTGCGACCCAGAATAGGATAAAGAATAGAAAGTAAGTGGCGTATAGAAAAGAAAACACAGTACCGTATTTCAACAAATGTACGGGGTGTAATCATTTTTTCCAGGTACTGTATTACTCGAATGTGTATCTTGATGTCCTACTGTTTATTTATTTTACATTTAGTTACTGAGTTCACCTGCTGCACATTGTTGTCATGAAACACGGCAGATTCTTGTATATATATGAGCAACACGTGTGCACGAGAAAGCATGTCAGCAGTCTAATGTGAGATGTCTAAGGTTACCCCCTTCTTCATTCCTCCATATTCTGCAATACATCACTGTCAAATTGTATGTTGGCTGTTTCTAAACAGTTTCGCTTGACAGGACCCATGACTTGAGTACAGTACAGAACAGTCATTCATACTAGTCAAGGGGTAGATTGGACACATTCTCGGCGTGTTTCTCAACGAATCATAGTTGTGACAAGCACCTTTTCAATTAGCAGCTGTATGGTTCTAAATAAAAAGGACCTATATATCTATATTGCAAAATAAGTAATAGACCTTGAAGTCAAATCAATTTCAATAGAAACTACACATACTGTAACAGACAGGAATAAAAACGGAGCATTATCAGATATATCGCAGCAAATGCATAATTTATTGTGTTTGGCCATACATTACTGAATTGAATACTAAAAAGTCGGCTCAAATAGACTAAATGATATATATGTGACATGTTCCTGTGTGTACAGCTTGTGTTTTTGTTTTTCCAGCTTCCATGGTGAGCGTTGTTGGTCGGAGTCTCCGGCACCGCACCTGCTTCCTATTATAGTCAGCTGAGTAGCACAGCTGAAGCAATAGGAAAGCACCAGAATTGCTCACCAGAATCATCTCGACATCTTTTCTCAATTTATTCCTTATCTGCTCTTACTGAATTTCAGAGAGTGCATATTTACAGTTTCTTCCACCACTTGTTGAATGCAAAGAGTACTATGATTCTTCTATTTATTTAATGTTTTCTTTCCCTCTAGGTTAGAATCTGTATAGTTTTGGTTGGTTTGTACTCCTTTCTTCTGCTGTGGGTTTGCTCACCTGTTAGTTATTCAATTTGTGATTTTTAGTTGTGTTAATCTTTTGACATTGTAGATTTTTGTTTGTCACCTTGGATTTTTTGTGTTAATAAACCTCTGTTTGATTGCTTAACCATTTGTTTTATCTCCTCTGGAGTCCACATTTTGATGCTTTTTTCGACAACAGTTACAATTCTTGGGCCTAATACTGGACATAAAAAGCCACATTAAGTTGTTGTACTTTACCAAGAAACTAGTGTAGTAGTAAAAGACAGCTGGGATAGGCTCCAGCACGCACTCCAGCACCCAAATCCTCGTGAGGATAAGAGGTTCAGATAATGGATGGATAATATCTCATCTTCCATACCATAATAACCTGACATGTGGACAGCGATGAGTCGATATGACCAGGAAGTTCCTTTGAGACTTTACCATTTCACCAAAGAAATCTGAGATGTTCCTATTAACTTCAATATCATTGTATTAAGCAGATGTTATGTTCTTAGTAGGGCTGGGTATCGATTGTAATTTCCTCAATTGATTTGATTTCGATTCACAAGAGTTCAATTTGATTTAGTTTTTTCCCGATTCAGTTAAATTCACTTCAATTGAATCCGATATTGATTCATTATGAAACATAAATTCTTCTTAAGTATCAAGGACATCATAAAAACTCCACAAACATTCAATTCCAAATGAAATTTTGCAGAGGGAGTAACTGGTTAATTGATTTAGTTTATTAATGAAAGTAATACGTGTTATAATCACTTAAGTGTTACACAAACATTGACATCAGCAAGGATGAGATATTTTCATAATTCTAATTCAATAATTGTAAATATAAATGGCAAAAATTCTGTATTATCTTTTAGTGCAATAAGTCAGGTATTTCATAAATGTAAGAAATACTTTTAAATTCATGTGAACAGTACATTAAAAAAACTGTGAAACACTTTCTTAGCAGAACTTCAAGGTACCACTCAAATAAACATTGATAACTAGGATTTACAGTATATAGCACATTTCAAAGTACATAGGAAAGTCAATAATTAGTGTGCCATGCCAAACAGTCCTTGAGCAAGGTACTGAACCACCACCAGTTCCTCCTGATGCTGCTTCATCAGTTGGTAAATTATAGCAAAAAATACCTTTCAAATAGCCTAAATTGTAAGGTTGAGCGCAACGCAAACTCAGTATTAAAAAATAAATAAAATCAGTGACAGCAAAGAATCCAGAGGAATCTCTCCTGCTTTCAGGAGATTTACCAAAACAAATGTTCATTAAAGTGGGATCAGAATTGTGAAGAACTCTCACTTGCTTAAATTCCTCTCACAGTCTGTTCGGCCCCTTGCCATCTGGTAATACAGGAATGAGCAGCAGATTCAAATCCCTGAGCTGTTAAGACACTCAACACTCATTAACCCCTCATTTAAATAAATAAATAAATAAATAAGCAGGAAAATGTTGCTGTGTACAAGTAAATAATGCTGCCTTCACATGGTATCGAAATGATGGTAAATACCACATGTCGAGGAGAAAATTGCACATTGTTGTGATTAAAATACATACGATGTGTACTGTGTTTAATCCCAATAATAGTTCCACACTTGACTGACTTTTTCTCACTCGGCGCTGCCGCTGAGCATGGTTTATTTCTCGCTCTCCACAATACACTCTCTTAGCACTTCCGGTAAAATAAAAGCATTTGAGTTAACAAACATTACATTACATCTCCCTTTGCAAAAAAAACAAAATACCATTCAGCAGGTTGTAAAAAAAAATAATACTAACCGTACTACTTGAGGTACAGAAACAAAATAAGTTGCTTATATTCTTACCAAATTTCTCATCTTGCATCTTGCTCAGAACTGTTATAAACTTGTGACAATTGCAGCATGCCATATGGATACAACAATATTATGCTGACTTAGTTACTTCTGTAATAATTTCAGAACTTGACAATAAACAATGTAAAATACAATGTAAATGCTTTATTTTTTTAACAAATCAAGGATTTGTCTTGGCTTTATCAAACGACCATATCTTGAATGATGATGAGGCTCTGCGTGCTGTGTTTTGCTCAGAGACACTGGTTGGCTGTTTTTTTCATCATGTTCATCATCATCCTTACTTGTCTGTGGTTTTGAGGTACGATGGGTATATGGTTGTTGATCAGATGTCGTCAGTTGCACCTGTAGGTCTGTCCATATTCGGTCTTGATGTTGTAGCTCCGTGGAGTTTTTGCCGGTTGGATGACTGTCGCAGGCTTCCGGGTGCCATCCTTTTGCTGGAAACGGATGTGAGCTCCTGCGGGCAGTGGTGACAATGGTTTTGCTGATCTGCCGTAGTTCTCTTTCTGATGCCCTTGGCAACGTTCCCTCCTTGCTCTTATGATGTCCTGGGGAATCACCTGAGGTTGCAACTGGAAAGTTGTGTTGGGAAGGATGGACCGCAACCTTTGACTCATCAGGATTTGTGCTGGTGATTTGAGTCCGTTGACTGGCGTGTTCCGGTACTCTGAGGTAAGGGTCTTTCTTGTCCTCTTTGGCTTTGGTGAAGATCCGCTTTATGGTCTGGACTGTTTTTTCAGCTAGGCCATTGCTCTGAGGGTAATGTGGGCTTGATGCAACATAATGGAAACCCCACGCGTCTGCAAATTGCTTAAACTCCTGTGAGTTGTCGCATGGCCCGTTGTCGCTGATGACTTTCTTTGGAAAGCAAGACCTTGCAAAGGCTGTCTTCATTGTGTGTATTACAGCAGTGGTGGTGGTAAGCATGCACTCAACCTCAAAATACCTGCTGAGCTAGTCACAAATCATGATGTAGCTTCTAGAGTCCCATGTAAACAAATTAGTCCCAACATTTTCCCATGGGGTCTCAGGAATGTCATGTGGAAGCAATGGGCTCTTTCGTATTAGCATTGCGATGTTTTTGTCATACATCACATTGTTTGACCATCTCCCCAATCTGGTGACTCATGCCTGGCCGAAATATTATGTCCCTTGCCCTGTGCTTGCTTTTCTTCACTCCAGAATGTCCCGTATGTATACAGCATAACATGTTAGGCCTGAGTGGTGTGTGCGGAATTATTATCTTCTCACCTTTCAGAAGAATACCATCAGCCTACGGGTGACATTTTCTTCTGGACTTCGGCCGTCCTGACCAGATGAGTTGTCTGAGAGTTGACAGTTCGTTCTGGGTGGTTGCTGTTCTGATGTCATTCATCCTGATCGTGCTCACAGGTGCTGTGTTGATCACGGTGTGTATCTGGGCTTCCCTCCGTTGCCTCAGATAACGAGCTGTCCTCATCATTAAATAGACTTCCTGGACAAAGTGTCAGCAACAGGAATCTCTTTGCCTGGCAGTGATGTGACGTTCCGCCCGTAGATGTACTCGTGGAATCGCTTGCTTGGAAAAGGACTGCATACAGCTCCTTCTCAATTTGGGCATAATTCTTTTTCTTTTCGTTTAGAACATAGGTGTCAAACTCGGGTCCTGGATGGCCGCAGTCCTGCAGGTTTTGGATTTTTCCGTTCGCCAAACACAGCTGCTGTATGATCAGCTCATTAGCAAGCTCTGCATAAGCCTGATAATGATCCTGCTGATTGGAATCAGCTTGTGTTGAAAGAGGGAAACCTCCAAAGCCCTCAAGAACCGGAGTTTGACACCTATGGTTTAGAAGCTTGGATGCATAGGTGACTGATCTGCCATCCTGCATGATGGGTGCACCAAGACCATTTTTTGATGCGTCAACTTTCAATGTCACCTCCTTCTTGGGGTTGAAATAGGCTACCATGGGCCCAGGCTCTTCTGTGATGATCTCCTTCATCCGCCGAAAAGCACTTTCATGGGTGTCATCCTATCTGAAATCTGTGCTTTGTCTCAGTAGTTGTCTTAATGGTGTTGTCACTTCTGACAGGTTAGGAGCAAACCTGGCAAGATAAGTCACCATGCCAAAGATTGTCGAGCTCTGCCTCATTGTTTGGTGGCGGCATGTTTCTGATGGCTTTTACCTTCAGCGGGTCTGGTTTCAAGTCGTCCGCTCTGAGCTTATGTCCGAAATAGCTCTCTTCAGGCACACCAATATGGCACTGCTCCTGGTTGAGTTTGACTTCTCACTCCCTGGTCCTGTTTAGCATCGCACTGAGGTTCTGGTCAAGCTCCTGCTTTGTCTTTCCAAACACAATAATGTCATTGACTATTCCCGCCACGCCCTGAAGTCCTTCATAAATTTCATCCACCCTTCTCTGAAATTCATCTTTGGCTGATACAATGCCAAAGGGCAGCCTCAGGAACCTGTGTCTACCAAACGTAGTGTTAAACATGGTAAGTAGCGACGAATCGTGACTAAGCTTGATGGCTCAATACCCGGACCTGGCATCTAGGACACTGAAAAAATTTGCTCCTGCCAACTTGGATGTTACATCTTCAAGTGTGGGTAACAGATAGTGTGGCCTCATTATCGGCTTGTTCAGGGGTCTTGGGTCTAGACCAGGGATAGGCAAGTTTTGTCCTAGAGAGCTGCAGTGATGCATGTTTTCGGTGTCTCCTGCCTGCAACCCAGGTGTTTCAAATCATCAGCTCACAATTACGTTCTGCAGGAGCCTCTTAGCTGTGTTTGAGAAGGGAGACATCAAAAACATGCAACTTGCCTACCCCTAGTCTCTCAAACTCTGAGCTTGCCTGTCTTTGGTTTTTCACTAGCTGCAAGAGCATTGACCCACTTTGTAGGCTCTGTCACTTCACAGATTACGCCTTCCTTTTCCATGTAGTCCAGTTCTTTCTTTAGTCGATCTCTCAGGGCAAACAGTGCTCTGTGTGGTGGACAGACTACCGACGTCACCTCTGGATCAATTGCCAATGCTTTTGAACACATCTGTATATACACTTAGAATGTCTTCTGACAGTATTAATCTCTTTCACACTGTTGACTGCATAGACAACTTTAATAAGTCAAAGTGCTTTACATGCTTTGAAACCTAAAATAGGTGTACCTGCACACCTCACTTTCATCTTCGTCTTCTGCAGTGATAGTGTCCACAAAAAGTTCACAATCATAGTCTTAACAATCAGAGTCCTCATTAGTCTCGTCAACAGTGTGCACATCCCTGGATTTTCCTTTATTTTGTGTCTGGGGCCTAGTTTTGCATACTCTCGCATAGTGGTTGTACTTTTTGCATTTTAAACATTGCTTTCCTTTCGCAGGGCATTCTTTTGTTCTGCCATGGCCGCGTCCACAAGCGCCACAAGCTTTCCCTTGGCTCTTTTTTTTCATGAAATGACTTACGAGCACTCTTCTTGGCATCTCGCTGTCTTATTTTATGGTGCACTGCATGTACTTGGCAATCCTTAGTCATAGTTTTCATCTGAGCTTGTGCCAGTTCATGAGAACGTGCTACGTCTTTTGCTTTTTCCAATGTTAGGTCTACGCCTTGGCTGAGCAACTTTTCACGTACCCTAGGTGAGTTGGTGGCAAACACAATACGGTCTCTCACCATTTCGTCACTATTTGCATAGCCACAGTCTTTGACTTATAACTTCAGATCGGTCAAAAAAATTTCAAATGACTCATCACTTTTTCTTGGAATTTGTACCTGGCGAATATGGGGTTAGCTTTCGGGGTGAGACATTCCGTGAATTTGTCGTAGTAGGCCTTTAGCGTCTTCCCTTCGTCTGCCGTTAGCACCCATGTGTTGCTAATATCACGTCCTCTGTCTCCAATTCACAGCAGAAGAAAACTGCATTTTTCCTCATCTGACTTGCCTTTAAGTGGTCCCGTGAACATAAGATACATGTGTTGTTGGAATCTACGGCATGCATCGGGGAGATTGGACGAGTCCCAATCCATTGTCAGGGTAGGAACGCCGAAAGCCTCCATTACTTCCTTGTCCCCTTTTCAACTTGGAACGAACGACGCAGCAATTCTCCCGTGCACTGGTCTCACAGCGAGCGGGTTCGTAGTCTTACTACTACTCTGACACCATGTTGTGATTACAATACATAGGATGTGTACTGTATTTAATCCCAAAAATAGTCCCACACTTGACTGGCTTTTTCTCACTTGGCGCTGTCGCTGAGCCCGGTTTATATCTCGCTCTCCACAATGCACTCTCTTAGCACTTCCGGTAGCATGACAAAATAAAAGCATTTGAGTTAACAAACATTACACATGTCATGTCGTATTTTTTACTGGACAACTAGGAATTTATTTTGATACCCGAGTTTCCGAGCTGAGAGAACTTTGCAAGTTTCAACATGGCGCAGAGCGCCGACTGATTTGTGAATGGCAAGAAATATTAACAATTATAAGGACGCTATCAACCGCTAGCAGGCTGTTCTAGAATCTACACAATTACGCAGCGTACACTATTCAATATCCTGTTCTTCACAACTCATTATTTGCCGTAATTGTTCGGTTCTACGAGCAAAGACTACGTCGGCCGCCATGTGTATTTTTTGGTACAACAACAAAAGCACATGAACAGAGCTCAGTCGTAATTAGGAGTTTCCTAGTAGTAAAGTTCATCTTTCCCATAGTACCTGAAGGCAGTGTAAGATTTTTTTAGCCATTGAAATGTACTTCATTTACACATGGCATAGCATTTGCTCTAATGTCAGAGCTTTTTATTAAACATACTGTGGTGGACTTTAGGACCATGCCTCTCACCCAGTAGGCATACAGCAGGGGGGGTGTTTTATATGAATGTTTGTTGGCGCAATATTCACCATTCTATTGTTGGCAGTTGATTAATAAAGACGTGTTTCCAGTCAGTCGTGTATGCTCCTTACTACTGCCACATTGGTGACCCCGAACGTTGAAGATGTTTCGAACAGCGGATGAAGAGGTGTCCTCCTCGGCCATGTCGCCTGTTAAGTTATTAACATTGTTTTTCAGTTTTAAATTATATTTTAGCCGTTTATAATTATGTTAACTCAGTATGGCTGCATGAATAGACCTATATTCTTATCTGTGTTACTTTCATGAGAAAGAGCAACGGGTCTGTCTATTCATTCGTAATCTAAAGGGAGGTTCCGGGGATTTTGCTGTGTCAGAAGGGAGTCAGGCTTATTATTATTGTATTCTTTTAATCTGATTTATACCCATGGGAACGGATTCTCTTGTATTCAGTTGTAACCAGGTGAGTTGTGGGCTGACCTTTTTCTGAACCCTTTTTGTGAATAAATAACGATGTGAGCTGGAGAGAGGGAGCCACATTTGAACAGAGACATCGCTTGGATGGTTTGTCTATGTGGACCAGAAGCTTCTGGTAATTAAAACCTTTGCAAAGGAACTTCTTCAACAGAATCTCACCATTCAGTTAATTGAACACGCAAAGAGTACAATACTTAATACTGTCTACTCTAACAAATGGTGACCGCCGACGCTGAATTATAACGAATGGTCTCCTCCGTTGAACCAAACGGATGGTGTTGTTGACGATTGAGCAGGCTGCGGCGTTCCCTGACGGGCGGAATTTCTGGCGCCATATTAATTCCGGTAAGTGGAGATCTTTATCCACGTAGAAGAAATTTTGTCTGTCTGGTCCGCTGCAGCTGGTTTTTTCGTCTTGCAAATTATCTAAATTTTAAAAGAGATCTGTGTGAACGAGTTGTAGTTTGATGTTGTGAGTTGTGATAATTCCGACGATATTGAACTACACACGTCGTGAGGCGGTGCATTGAAGTGCAGCCTGTAGATTATAGTATTGCGCTTCTGCTTTGGCAGTTTTTGGCCGATTTGAGGACAAGTAACATAATTGTTCATGGCTCTTGGTGTGAAAACGTCCTAAACACGTAATATTTTTTTTTTGTTTGAAAAAGCGCCTGTTTGAAATTGAACAGTATTGAGGGTCCAGGTTGATTACAGTAATAATTGGATTTGTGTTACTGTATTTGCAATCGAGAGATTACGTGTAACTTTTATTTTTTTTTGGCGCTTTTATTGTGGTTTGAGGTCAGGATTCCCGTTTGAATTTCTTTTGTTCCACGGTTGAGTTCGTTAGCACGTGATAAATTTCATTATTTAATAAAGCGCCTTGCAAAAATTTTGCAATAAAGGGAGAACAGTTTAGCTCAGCGGGATTGGGTAACCGCTGTGTATAAACGAGAGGTCGCGTGATTCTTATGTGTGTCTGTGTGTGGCCATATGTGTTAACATATTGAACTATTAATATTGAAAGTGAGACGTCACTGTATTGAATCCGGAAGTAAACATAAAAACTACAAACAAAAATGGAGGCGATTTCGACCCGGATACAGAATGGTTTGTCCTGAATGCGCTTCCGGTTCAGCGAAAAATAAAAGCGTCGATGAACAATGAAAAAACGAACTATGGATCGATTGTATACAAAGCTTTCGCTGGACAAAATGGTATGTCAGACTTTTGTATTTTTTTTGTTGGTAATGAAAAAAGGCTGAATTTGATGTTAAAATGACTCCAGTATTTTTGGAGCTGTTTACGGGTGCTTTGTTTAAAGTTAACCCGTTTATTGAAATTACCGTACGAAGCTGCGGTTTAAATGTTATAAGATTTGTAGACAACGAATTGAAGGAATAACACCGTTTATTTTTTTTATATAATGACTGAAGAGTGTGTGCGTATGCATTTGAGTGTGTGACCTAGCTTCTAAAAAAAAGGTGGGGGTTTGTAAGTGAGAAGTGTGCATATGGGGATTTTGTTTGTTTTTCTTTAATATTTTAACTAAATTTGGTGTTGTTTTGTGTGAGATGATACTGTTGTGATAGTGGCGTTTGTTTTATTAATGGGAATATAATAAAATAGGTTTTGCGATTTATAATGTTAAGATTCCTCCCCCCCCCCCCCTTCCCCCGTTTCTAGGTTAGAAAAAAGGTGGGGGCTGGGCTGTGCGCTGTGAGCATAATGTGTCCTCGTAATGGGACTCTTTTTTTGTCAAAATGGTAAGAGAGGAATGATAAACAATATAAAATAAGTAATAGTATTTGACTGAGCTAATAAATCTTTACACTTTAATGATTGATGACGATGGTTAATTTGTTAACTTTCCCTTTTCGGGACAAATGAATAAAGAGTAATGATAAAATAATGGCATTTTGTTTGAGAGTTGATATAATTATGCCTACATCTTTATAGCTGTGGCTGGAAGTAAGATAGTTGAATAAGGAGTTATGAATGTTTTTGGAATTGACATGTTGATAATGATTTTTAATATTTTTTTTTTTCTGAGTGTGTCATTTCAGAAACTGATGTTTGAGTTCCAAGGCAGATGAGGGTTTGATGGCCTTCACTGATGCGCCCCAGCTGCTGATACGTTGTATGGCTAGTAGCTATTTGAAGGGGTATTGAAAAAAAAAAAAAGAGAAATGAATAAAGAGGCTGTGTTTTTTACGAAACATTTTTGAGAAAGCAGGGAGTGAACTGTCTTGCTATGATCCCATATCCTCAGTCTGGCATTTTTAAAGCATTGTATCAACGAATGTGCATTTTTTGATCAGGTGAGCTCTCAGAAAGACTGTGTGTCATCGGATCCACATTGCAGACAGCGTCTGAATGGATGTGGCAGAGATCAAAGGTCAAAAGCCGCAGAGCAACAGTCTTCTCGTCCTGTGCCTAAGAAAAACATGATGTTCAAATTCCTCAATGCCCAGTGACTGTGTATACGCCTCATTCTAGTGACTTCTCCCCTATGGCTGTTTTGCATCCAGAGGAAATCTAAATGCCTGCTCTGAACATTGCTGCCACAACAGCCGCCATGCTGGCCAGGACTGAACATTGACAACAGCTGCCGTCCTGCCTTTTGCTGGGGGTCTGGACAAAGAAAGTTGGTGGTCGGAATGAGATGTGATCCATTCAGTAAAATGCTACATAGTGATATGCAAGGCATTTTTAATGTGTTGAGTGGGGAACTGTGATCTATAGCAAGATATTTCAGAAAATGACATATGTAAATTTGCATATATTTTTGGGAGAATCAGTTTCTGAATTGGTACAATGGGAATTTTATTAATATGTTATGATATGATATATTTTTATTTTCCCCGTGAGGAACTTTTTTGGACTTCGTCCAGCTGCAGCTATAGTATAAAATAAATAATAGAATAGAATGAGTAGTAACGAGTAAAAGACTAACTAAGAGTTTGATGGCTAAGTTTGATTTTTTTTTTTTTTTAACAGCACTGTGATTTATAAATCCCAGAAATATTTTGTGTGCTGTGTTTTTTATGAGCCCCGCTAATATGTGAAAGATTAGCAGTTTGAAGATGATTTTATCCTCAGCCCCACTAATCTATAAAAGAGGTGAGGTTGATTGGCAGTTTAAATAATTTTCGGGACTCTAGGAGAATTAGAGTAATATGGTTACCTCTATTTTTATGGCCCCAAAGTCATTATATATTAGTGTCTTAAGTTGTATCTGCTTATGTTTAGTTTTATAGTGTTTTGTAGCTTTTTTGTTTATCTCATAGCCTGATTTAGAGGGTTGAGTTATTTATGACGTTTTTTGAGTTATGAGGTCTCTATTTTGTCCTCCCTTTGTCTTGACGTGTTTGAAAAAATCAGTGGATCTTTGTCAAATGAGGGAGTTTATGTTTAAGAATTTAACCAATGTAGACGAGTTAGAAAATTAAAATCAAACTTAAAAACGAAATTAAAAAGGTTGTGGGGTATCGGCCTACACTCCAATTGACAGGATGAGTTTGAAAATGATAATCCACAGTTTGAAGAAATCTATCAGAGGAAATCGATCGCAAAGTAAGTCTGAAGCAAGCAAGGACAATAATGCATATTCGCCGAATGAAGGTAATTATATTATATTATATCTTTTATCTCAGAATCATATTTGAAAAATGTAATGTTTGGAGCCCAGTGTTTGCAAAAGAGTATAGATAATATGAATATATGTGAGTTTTTCCCAGCATGCCAGGATTCGGCCGGTCATGGGATTCTGGGAAGAGAATAAGAGATATGAAAGGCACAGTTATGCAAATTTAGAACAAATTAAGTCATGGTAAAAAAATTACCTATTATTGAACAAAACCTATTTGAAAGATAAATATTTATAAGCTCTGTCTTATATTAATGAATGAGCGAATGTCATTCAACTCAATCAAGGGCTGGGCTCTATTTTAATGTCACAAAAATAGATCTTTTCCTGTTCCAACAGCACAGGACCTACGGATCTTAATCAAATAACATTTACTAATCCCAACTAACAAAACTATCAGGGTTTTTTCCTCCAAATAAAATTTATGTGAGTTTATGAGAAACTAAAAATGAAAAGTTTCTGCACTCAGGAGAACGGCCCCAGGGGGTTGATGAGGAGAAATTCCACAACTGGAAAGGAGACGTGCCAGGCTCGGCCATCTCATCAACTGATGCTCTCAGGTTGAAAGGAGAGACGAAATTCCACAACTGGAGCATCAATCTTATCACCTCCGACCTGGAGCCACGTCAGCTGAATCCGTGCCCGGTTCCGGAGCTGCCGTTTGAGGACATCAGTCAACGGATCAAGAGCAAGTGCCTTTTCTTGGGCAATCATTCCTTTGATCAGTCACATTTTGGGCAGAATAATCCCAGGTGACAAATCGAAGAATTTGGGTAGTTTACCCCAAATTCTTAAAGAAGAGACGAACTATTGCGACACTCTTTTCATTAAAAAAAAAAAAAAAAAAAAAAAAAGACCTTCAAAGAACTTCATCACAAGATGGCTTCAAAGAACACATATTCGTCTGCCGATACATTGCGACACTTTTTAATGAACAACATTTTATGTTAAGCCTCACATATGCTATGCTTATTTCACTAAAAATCTTTTAAATGTATCAAATTCTTTTTTAATGTCATATGATTGCTAAACTACCTCCTCTTCTGCTAAAGGGATGTTTTAAGGATAATTATTTTTACCACACAACCATTGAAAAAAAATGTTTTAATGTGTTGAGCTCTTATGAGCTCAAATGAGGGATTGTTAAGTTATTAACATTGTTTTTCAGTTTTAAATTATATTTTAGCCGTTTATAATTATGTTAACTCAGTATGGCTGCATGAATAGACCTATATTCTTATCTGTGTTACTTTCATGAGAAAGAGCAACGGGTCTGTCTATTCATTCGTAATCTAAAGGGAGGTTCCGGGGATTTTGCTGTGTCAGAAGGGAGTCAGGCTTATTATTATTGTATTCTTTTAATCTGATTTATACCCATGGGAACGGATTCTCTTGTATTTAGTTGTAACCAGGTGAGTTGTGGGCTGACCTTTTTCTGAACCCTTTTTGTGAATAAATAACGATGTGAGCTGGAGAGAGGGAGCCACATTTGAACAGAGACATCGCTTGGATGGTTTGTCTATGTGGACCAGAAGCTTCTGGTAATTAAAACCTTTGCAAAGGAACTTCTTCAACAGAATCTCACCATTCAGTTAATTGAACACGCAAAGAGTACAATACTTAATATTGCCTACTCTAACACGCCCCAACTTCCGCAACCTGCAGCCGTAACCGCTACCGCAAGGCTGCCGGAATTCTGGCAGAGCGACCCGGCCTCGTGGTTTCAGCATGTGGAAGCGCTTTTCCACTTACGAGGAATCACCGCTGATGAGCCAAGGTATTACTTGGTCGTGGCGTCCCTCGACCAACTGACTACACGTCGCGCTATGCAGCTATTGCGCGCACCTCCACAGAGCGGGAAATACGCCGCGCTCAAACAACTTCTGCTCAGGAGGTTCAGTTTGTCGGACTCGGAGAGAGCAGACAAACTCCTTTCCCTGCCCGGGTTGGGCGATGGCACAGCAGTGGACCTCATGGACAAGATGCTGTCGCTGTTAGGCTCGGATGAAGGCGGATTCGTTTTTCCGCACATTTTCCTCCGGCAGCTACCGCCTCCGGTACGCGCGGTGTTGGCTAACTCCGCTTGCCTGGCGTCCTGCGATTATCGGGCCTTGGCCGAAGAAGCGTATCGAGTGTTGCTGGCTACGAGACGATTCGCCGTGCAAAGTGTGGCAGCCGATCACCTCCTGGACGCGGGCCCGACAGTGGTGGCCGGAGTGGTGACACGGAAGCGGCGCGAAAGGGCTCTCTGTTTCTTCCACCAGCGGTTCGGCATCAAGGCTAGACGTTGTGTTCCCCCCTGCACTTTCGAAGCTCCGGAAAACTCCAACGCCGGCGTTCCATAGCGGCTGTGAGCGCCGGCAATGAAAGCGAGCTGCTCTTCATCACGGACTCGTCATCAGGGAGACGTTTCCTGGTGGACTGCGGGTCGCAAGTCAGCCTGCTTACACTCACCGCCGCGGACAAGGTGGCCAGTAGCAGCGGACCGTCCCTGTGTGCAGCTAACGGCTCACCCATTGTCAGCTTTGGTTCCAGGTTGGTGACTGTGTGCTTCCATGGACGTGAATTTCAGTGGAACTTTATTGTTGCTTCAATCACAGTTCCAATTATTGGCGCGGATTTTCTGTGTGCAAATGGACTGCTTGTTGATGTTGCTAACCGTCGCTTGATTGACGCTGTTTCTTCGCCACTTTCCCGTGTGAGGCTGGGGGACTCGGACCATTAGCACACGCAAATTTTTTGGCGTCGGGCGACGTTTATCAGCGTTTGCTGTCTGATTTCCACCGCCGATACTAAGCACGGGGTGGAGCATTTCATCCCCACCGTTGGCCCGCCAGTTTTTGCCCGCGCGCGCCGACGCAATTGCGAGGGAGGAGTTTGCTACAATGGAGCGTTTGTGGATTGTGAGGCGTTCTAACAGCCCGTGGGCTTCGCCCTTATACATGGTGCCGAAAAGCGATGGTTCCTGGCGGCCTTGCGGTGATTTTCGTCGGCTAAACAGTGTTACTACGCATGACCGTTACCCCATTCCACACATTCAAGATTTTTCCGCGCGTCTGGCTGGCACCACAATTTTTTCTAAAGTGGACTTGGTCCGTGGCTATCACCAGGTGCCTGTGCAGCCGGTAGACGTGCCCAAAACGGCAGTGATAACCCCGTTTGGGCTTTTCGAATTCCTGCGCATGTCCTTTGGCCTGAAAGGGGCTGCACAGACTTTCCAAAGATTGATGGACTGTGTTTTGCGCGACCTCGACTTTGTGTTCGTCTATCTTGATGACATTTTGGTGGCCAGTCCTTCACCGGAGGTACATCTGTCGCACTTAACGCAGGTTTTCAAGCGCCTCGATTCACATGGCCTAATCGTCAATCCGGCTAAGTGTCGATTCGGTGTTACTGAGATTGATTTTTTGGGCCACTGTATATCGGCGCAGGGTGCAGTTCCCTTACCTGCCAAGGTACAGGCGGTGATTGATTTCCCCCGCGCCGGTCTCGGTTAAGGCGCTGCAGGAGTTCTTGGGCATGGTTAATTTTTATAACCGCTTCCTTCCGCGTGCAGCCCACCTCCTGCAGCCTCTTTACAGTGCCTTAAGAAACAAGAAGGCTAAAGACCCCCTCGAGTGGTCTCCGCAACGGGCACAGGCGTTTCAGCAAGCTAAGGACGCCCTCGCGAGCGCGGCCCTGCTTGTCCATCCGATCTCCACTGCGCAGGTGGCCTTGACTACAGATGCGTCCGATATAGCTGTAGGGGGAGTGGTTGAGCAACTCGTGGCGAATGTGTGGCAGCCCCTTGCGTTTTTCAGTCGTAAGCTGCGGGATAACGAACGCAAGTATAGTGTTTTTGACAGGGAGTTGCTGGCGCTGTATCTCGCGACGCGACATTTTCGTTTCCTTCTTGAAGGGCGCCGTTTCATGGCTTATGTGGATCATAAGCCGCTTACGTTTGCGATGTCAAAGGTTACTGAACCGTGGTCGGCTCGCCAGCAGCCCCACTTGGCGGCCATTTCCGAATTCACGACAGACGTTCGGCATGTGGCCGGTAAGTGTAACCCTGTGGCTGATTGTTTATCGCGCGCGATTGTATGTCCAGTCCAGCTCGGGGTTAATTTTTCCGAGATGGCTGCCGAACAGTCCGACGACCCTGACATCCGCAACCTCAAAGCGGCAGGTACGGCTCTTAAACTTGAGGATGTGGTGATGCGCGAAGGCGATCCCGCTCTCCTCTGCGATTTTTCCACAGGCCTGTGGTTCCTTTGGGATGGCGTCGGAGAATTTTTGACTCTATCCACTCCCTCTCACACCCTGGCGTTCGTGCGTCGGTCAAGCTGGTTGGTGCCAAGTTTGTCTGGCCTGGACTGCGTAGGGATGTCAGGGAGTGGGCGGCGGCGTGCGTGGCTTGTCAGCGTGCCAAAGTTCACCGGCACACCAGGGCGGACCTCAAACCTTTTCCGATTCCAACTAGGCGTTTCGACCACGTGCACGTTGATCTGGTAGGCCCCCTCCCTCCGTCGCAGGGTTTTACGCATCTACTCACTATGGTAGATCGGACCACGAGGTGGCCGGAAGCTGTCCCCCTGTCCTCCACAACTTCGATGGACGTAGCCCCGCGCGTTCCTGTCGTCTTGGGTCGCGCGTTTTGGCACGCCGTCCGATATCACCTCGGATAGGGGGCCCCAGTTTGTATCGGGACTTTGGTCTGCCTTAGCGGAGTCCTTGGGTGTGCAGGTACACCGCACTACTGCCTACCACCCACAGGCTAATGGGTTGTGTGAACGTTTTCACCGGTCGCTTAAAGCTGCGCTGCGGGCTGCGCTTTCCGACGGTAACTGGGTCGATCGTCTTCCTTGGGTTTTGCTCGGGTTGCATTCGGCTCCGAAAGAGGATCTTAACGCCGCCCCGGCCGAGTTGGTGTTCGGTCAGCCTCTTCGCGTCCCGGGTGAATTTCTGCCCGAAGGTCCCGACGCGCGGCCCTTTCTGTCGGGAATGCCCCTGACTCCTGCACCGGTTCACCACTGTGTTCCTAAGGTTTTTGTACCGTCGACACTTATGTCTGCCCGTTTTGTTTTTGTGCGCCACGATGTCCACCGGTCGCCCCTCATGCCACCGTATGACGGCCCGTTTCGGGTGCTTGAGCATGGGATTAAATATTTTGTGCTTGATATGGGTGGGCGTAGGGAGTCTGTTTCGTTGGATAGGCTCAAACCAGCTCATTTGGTTGTAGGCGATGTGCCGTTGCCTGCTCGGGTCCCTCGCCGTGGTCGTCCTCCGAAGCCCCCAGCCTCGTTTCCGCACGATGATGTTGAGTGTTCTTCTGCTCCTTTTTCGCCTGTCCCCCCCCCTGCTCAACAGGTTTCACCTGCTCCACCGGGAGATGGGCTGCGTAGTCGATGTGGCAGGCTGGTGAAGCCCCCTGTGAGGTTTTCCTTTTGAGTGCCCTTCTGGGTGTTCGGGGGGGAGGGGGGGGGGGCTGTGTGGTTGACTTTAGGACCATGCCTCTCACCCAGTAGGCATACAGCAGGGGGTGTGTTTTATATGAATGTTTGTTGGCGCAATATTCGCCATTCTATTGTTGGCAGTTGATTAATAAAGACGTGTTTCCAGTCAGTCGTGTATGCTCCTTACTACTGCCACAATACACTCCAAACATATTAGCATAGTTAGGGCAGTTCCTTTGGGTTTGACATCAGGATATGAATATGAGACAGGATATAATGAAAATAACAATAATTACAAAAAATATTAGCAGAGGTGGCAATTGCAGGTCCAGAAAGTAAAAACCCTGCCACAGTTTGGCTTTAGCCCCTAGCTAGCTCCTATGGTGCTCGTTTACCTGCTAGAGAGCTAGCTAGCTAGCATCGATGGCTAAACCAAACTGTATTTTTACTTTTTGGAACTGGTTTTGCCACCTCTGAATATTAGTAATAATAAAGCTTCAAAATATCTTAGCTTTTATTTCCAGGTATTTTAATCTGAAATTAGTATTTAATTGACAGTGTGCGTTATTGTCTAAGGTGTGTACTTCAACATTCAAATAAGTTGAGATGAATGGTCTACACTCAGTTATGTTGTGTGTAAAATTGTGTAACAAGTATACCAGATAAGCTACAGGAAGTGGTTCCAGCGGTGAAATGTATTTCAAAATCTGACTCATTGGTGAACACAAACGTTTATGCTGTTAAAGACACATGTTGATAAAACATTAGTGACACAGAGAAGGATGGCGATCTGCAGTCGAGTTCTCGAGACAAAAGTGGAGGAGTTCACGTTGAAAATATTTGTCAAGTATTTTTGCATGACTGTGGCGAGGTACCAAAGCTGAACATAGCAAATAAAAGGGCACAAAACAGATTGCTTATGTACTTAAGGCCATAGGTATTAAAGGTACTGTACATCCATGAAAAATATTGCCAGGTTGGGTTAGGGTTAGTCAGTCAAACAGCTGAGTAATGAAATACTATGTATTAAATGAAATAAAATATTGTTACCATGTTTGCTTTAATGTGTGCCAGATGATGACTCAACAGAGATATGACGAGGGATTGGTAAGAACAATCAAATTACAAATTATATATATAACAATTGTCTGATCAGACCTATTATGAGTTGAACCTCCCCCCTCAAACATTTTACTTCTTTTTATGGCCATGTGTCCCACTGCTTGGCTCCAGCATTCTTCCAGAACTTTAGGCCAAACAACTGTAAAAACAATGAATAACTTTTGTGCGGAAATATCACATGTGATAAATGAATAGCATGGTTACCTTCAATTGTAAAATTTGAGGTGACCTATTAATTTTTTAAGAAACTTGTGGACAAATATGCCTTCGTAGACAGCCTAGCTGCGCTGGAGCATAAAAACTGCCGTACCATAATCAATGCCCTTGTTTGGGAATTTGGTTAATATCTCTGCCGTAACGACGTTGTGCGTGCTCGTTCCTAGCTGTGCATGCGCACTTCGAGTGTTTGTAGCATGTAGCCGCTGAGCTTCAAACTCAGCCATTCATCGTTGTAGCTCCACCAATCTCACCGCATACTTTGAAAATGGCTAAGAGCCACAAGAGGACATCCGTCTATGAAGCCAGGCCGGCTGCTGAAACTGATGAAGATGATGATAAAGATGAGCCCGCACGTTCCCAGCATAACATAGGCGTTTCCCCCGAATGAGTAGGAGAGCTGGTAGGATGGTCTTCCGCATGCGCAGTTTTTAGAAAGTGACGTTTGGCTTCTACTTTTCGAGAAGATCCTAGAATACACCTTTAACTCAGTTTAGTCACAAATGTACTTGGTGTGAAGTCTGGGCTTGCATAGTTGAACACAAAACTGATATGTTTACTGGTAACCATGACAGACATATTGTATGAATTCCCACAGACTGATACACACAGGTTGGTTTTACCTTTTGCTATCTAATCGAATCGCAGTTATTTGTTATGCCTGCCATATGGCTGCCACTATATGCCACTGGCATAAATATAATATATATAATCATTAAATTTAAAATGATAAATAAATTATAATGATAGTAATTAGCTGTGAATAACATACACTTTCACTTTTAACTTTAAGGCATTTTTTTTTTAAGTCACTGCATACCGAACTGAACCGAAAACCGTGAGCACAAAATCGAAAACACACACAGAGTAATACATTTGTGCGTTGATGTGTACCTTTAAGGGGTGTGGCTTGATGAGTGATTTCAGCAGCCTGGAGTTAGCTTGGTTGGCCGTTATTCACAGTTAGTTTGCTGTGGGAGTCTCCTCCAGAGTCCATGCGGCTGTTTACACCACCTCGTCATTTTTTTCTCCATCGACAGCACTCTTTTAACTTCCGGAAAGTATTTTATGGCAGTGACTCACCCTGTGACAGATGGGCCAATGAGTGGTAAAACGCCAGCTGAGCTTTGGCTTGTGGTTCTTCATAACATTATGAAAAATAAACTTGCAACATGACCATTGTCCTACCCATAAAACCCTTTACTTTTACGGTTGGAACAACTAATATAGGTTTCACAGGGGTTTCCAAAAATAGATGGCTGATTTACCACTTTGCACGGCTAACAATCTAGCAGCTTGGAAGAGGAGAACCGGGGTATTTAACCAGAAGTGGGTGATTCGTTGACATGGAGCAGGAAAGAGCTCCAGCCACAGGAAGCCAAACCCAGCCTCTGAAACCAAAACTGAAAAGGAACAAACCAGCAAGAATGAAACAACAAGACAAATCTCCAAACAGCACCGATGCTTACTGGCAAAGGTCTGACGGACCTCCAAAACTCTATGGCACAGGTCACCAATCACTACCGGGACTAACCTGGTCCTGAAGCAGTGGGTTTGGAAGCCATAGCAATTCATGAAGGGAGACATCCTGTAGCTGAGCCGATGAGTGGTTTATGGGCATATACTGAATTCAGAGTAGGAAATAGCTCTAGGAAGCACAGTCAAGTCAAGTTTATTTATATAGCCCTTAATCACACAAGAGTCTTAAAGGGCTTCAGATGCCCTCAATAAACAAATATCAACAACATCCTCTAATCGAACCACAAGAGGGCAAAGAAAAACTAAAAACATCAGGCAAAAACTTAGAAACCTTGACAAGGTACCGCAAATGTGGTAATCCCCCTTCCAGGATGATCAGGCTGCAATGGATGCTGGATGGACAACAATTTACATAGTATGTGCTACTAAACTCAATTTACGATGATGGTGTTTTTTACAATGTTCCTTCTAGCTACCTATGTCACAAAACCCCCAATCTGAGACATTGGAAGAGTCAAAAAGGGTATTTAAGCAAATTAGGTAAGAGATTGCAGAGAAAGAGCTCCAGCCACCAAAAACCAAAACTCAAAAAAAGTTGAGCAAGCACGAAAACCAGCAACACAGACATTGTCCAATCGGCACACTTTTATTATAGTGTTTACACAGTTCTACAGACCAGGTTTTATATCCAAGTTTGTGACAAAGGTGTGTGCTTGTTTTGGAAGGATTTAAGACAATGTGTTTTACTTGAGAAAAACAAATGCATTCCTTGAGGAAAGAGGCAGATAAAATATAAATTCTAATTCATCATAATAAATTAAATACCCTAAACGGTGAATTCAGAGATTTGTTTTGAAATACATTGAATACAGTATGAGGGATGAATTGTTGAAAATGTGCAAAGCCTGAGGATTACTTAGTGCTCAACTGTGCGGCTATAGCCTAAACAGTTTTTCACCATTTCAGTTTTCCAGATTTTTTGGGCTTGGTAAAACAGTATCTAGTGACGCACTTTGGAGTATGACATGAGCCCCCTTTCCCTATAAATTTGAGCGCATTGCAATTGTGACATGCAATTAGCTAGATAGCAATGTCTACATGAAAATAATAATAATCATAATAAGGAAGAAGAATACATTTTATTCATAGGCGCCTTTCTGGACACTCACCTTACAACAACAGTTAAAAATATACAAATACAATGTTAAGAACAACATAAGATGTAAGAAAATAAGAAAAGATGATGCAGTTGTGGTCAGAGTGAGTAGGCTTGTCTAAACAGATGAGTTTTGAGAATGGATTTGAAATGTGTGAGCGAGTCGATGTTACAGAGATTAGCAGGGAGCTAGTGTTCCAGAGCTGGAAAATGCATCTTCCCTTCAGATAGTGGCCGCTTTAGAGCGTCATGTTGTTGCCTGTGAGTGCGATGGACTCAGAGAAAGGTGGATGAAAAATAAGGGGAGGAAAAAAGCGTAGCTGCTTGAGAGTACCTCATTGTTGACAGGGAGTGCACACGTCCAGGGGAGACAGAGAAGAGAGACGAAAAAAAAGTCAGATGTGACAGCTACTTTTGCTAGTAGACTGGGTCTCAGGACTGATGTGGCTTGCTTTGTCAGATGTGAGTGGGTGCACATCACACAGAGACTGACAGAAGACTGACGCAGGATGGAAAAGCCCCACAATGACTGACCCGGTGGAATACAATCCAGCCATGGCGATACAATAGCAACTCAAATAGATCGTTATTGTATGTGTATAATACGGCATAAGAAAGATGCTAGACGAACTTGCATCGACCAGCGGTGTTATTTGATTCACAGTCAATAATTCTGCAGGTTGTTAGTTGCTGTGCATTCAGTAAACCTGCCCACAGCATTTAAGAGCGTAGAGAATAGATTGAATTTCACAATTTTGAAGCCTCATTTTACATACAGTACTTGTGTAATAATTTATTTGCACTTTAGTCTTAGTATTTTTAATAACATGTTAAAATCAACGAAGGGTCTGTCACATATATCTACCAATGAATAGCTATTTGCACTGTTACTCATTGAATATATTTAATTGCTGCATGTAAATCTCTTGCAATTAAACTACAAGTATAAGTTCCTGGAAATGCAGCCCAGACTTGATACAGCCTGTGTACATGTTGGTCTGTAATAAATCAAGTTATCTTCATAGTGGCTATACTGGACAAATTAGTGACAGCACCTGGAAAACATTAAATGTAGATTTCAAAATTGATGTACAATTAATGGGCGACTTATGTCTGGACAGACCTGCTGGGCTAGTAAACTTCAGGGGGGAGAGCTTAGTTAGTAGACTTTTACAACTACCACCTGCCCGTGTACAGGCCAGAGGTGGTGGTGCGTCTTGCATCCTGTTAACAGCTTGTCAGAAAAACAGATCTATCGATCTATCTATCTGCCAGTTAAGTGTAAACAAAATTCACAGATCAATCACGTGGTGGAAATGTGATACTAGAGGTGTATTGAACAGTAAATAAGGAAAATAACTTTTTGGGGGGAAGCCAGTGGAGTACTGAGGATTTTATCTGCATTTAGACAGGAGTGGGTAAACTAATTGTGCTCAAGGGCCACATTTTTTTTTTTAAATGGGCAGATAGGCCACATAATTTGTAGATGTGAAAAATTATTACAAAATGTCACAATATGTACCTACGGTTGTACTCATGAGGTAACTTATATAAATGTATAACTCATGAGCACAACTGAATGTGATGATGATGAGAAAAAGCCTTAATGCTCATAAAATCCAAAACACTGTGACAATTGTTTTGATATTTTCAGAAGTTGAAGTTGACATGACTCGAGATGTGCATGTGAAATTGGGTGACGATTCATAGCATTTTTGTGTCATTAAAGGTAGAGTCCAAAGTTTTGACCGTTTCTGTTTGTAAACAAACAATTCAAAACAGACTCCTCCCATGGTTCAACCCATACTCGCTCAACGTTCACGCCCCCTGCCTCTGACACACTCAGCATCTGCCTACAGTGACACGCTCTCCCGCTCTGATTGGCTGGAGGGGTAAACATTGCCTTTCCACCCAGAAACGTCCCTCTTATGGCAAAACACAACAAAATGGCAAAATACAAGCTGGAGGGGGTGGTGGTTGATGACAAAATCACCACCACACATTAACAGAAGCCCAGAGGTGTTGATTGAGAAGGATTTCATGTGTATACATCCAGTGTTTATTTTTGAATGAAAACGTTGGATTCTACCTTTAAGCGACATTTAGTTTTTGTACATGTAAATTTATAGACGCCTAGGTTATGTAACCTGATAAACACAACTGTACATAAAATAGTTTATCCTCATAGTAAAATAATAATTCATTAAACTTTTTTAAATATGTTAACAAATTTGAGTGAATTAATTAAATTAATGCTTTGCCTACTGCCCGATTCGGACAAATAAATCTTAGCAATTTAGGCTAATTTTTTTTAAAGTAATATTTTTAATATTAAAGCAAACTCCTTAGTTGATTATGTGACATAGTGACATGATCTTCCATAACCACATCGTTAATGAGGCTCAACTTGAGTCATAAGTTAGAGTTGAAATGACTTTATCACATTGAAAATAACTTATCGTTGAATTTTACTTGTGGCCCGGCATTGTATATACTGTAATTTCTGGACTATAAGGCGCACCTGACGATAAGCCGCACTAGCTAAATTTAGAGAATACTCGAGTTTGTTACACATATAAGCCGCACCCGAGTATAAGCTGTAGGTGTTTTAATGTTACCGCACAGAGTTCCCGCAACTTTCTTTTCCATAATCAGGGCGCAAATTGTCTCGCTTTCGTTCTGTCTCTCCTATTGTATTTGGGTACACTTGGTTTGTTTTGCTCTGGCTGTCGCTCTTGCGCTTCCTTTATAGTGCGCCCCCGTGTGAACTGATGGATAAGCCACACCTTTGTATTAGCCGCAAGGTCGTATGCAAGTGAAAAAAGTAGCATCTTATAGTCCAGAAATTACTGTAATGAAAGAATTAAGATATTAAAGATAAGAACAATATAGAACAATTTTACAATTTTAGGGGGCTTGTTCTAGAATACAACCAACAAACTCCGAACAGCATAGCTGCGGGCAAGATAGTTAATATATTTCAAAGAGCTGACATTACAGGCAACAGATTGATTCCACTGACAAATTTGTAAATTAATTTGAATTTAACAGATCAGGACCTCATTTTACAAACATACTTTGAATGAAACGAAAAATGCTATACATGAATGCCTTCAGTTCCTAGCTATTCGCCAAAGGTTAGGCAGCTCTGAACTTGCGAAGTGACTCGAGTCAACTGGTGACAAAGCAGCAAATCCATGAACAACGCCTCTCAGGCATGTAGAGGCCCATTTGTCATGAGAGGCTTCAGGAAACCCTAAACACAAGCGATAAAATCTTGAGAATGTATGTGATTGTTCTTACTCCTACAGACTGTACGGTGATGTTTCTGGCATACCAATTGCTTTTCTGTCAATACATTTGAATTATGTATTATTACGTGCTTACTCAAAAGGGAATCTAAAACTATACTCAGAAATATGAAAATCTTACTTTAATTATATTGTATAAGCAATAACATAACGGATCTGTGGTTTTGTTTTGTTGTCTAAAATTTGGAGAAATGCCATAATGTTTTATCTGAAGTTATATAACGCAATCCCTGGCAAAGACTATCACATCTAATTTGCACGTACAAAATCTCTGTTGAAAAGCAAAAGATACACTAAAGACAGTTGACAGCAACAAATAACCTTTAAGTTAGGCATGTGGCAAAAGGGTTGTCTATTTTTTTTACCTCAGATTGGATGTACTGTCAAAACCATAGCTCAGTACTTCACTTTGTCTCTTTGAAAACCTGTAACTATCCTTAATGGCAATGACAGGGTAGCTTGATAAATTATGTCTTCGATGGACACGTCAGATTTGGGCGCTTTGAAAGGCAGGTGTAAAAAATGTTGGTAATTGATATGAGGTCATTTGTGCTCTGAGCAAAACGGCTCAACACTTGATGGAACTGCGTGAAACCACCCAACTGTGTCTATTGATGCTATCAAAGCGTTGAATGAATAGTACTTCCGCCTCACAACTAGAAGGTTCTAGGTTTTGAGTCTTCTTTCAGATCTTTCTCTGCTCAGATGAGAGGTGAAACGCTCTCTAAGACAACCAGCCCAGTCCAGTTTGTCCGGTTGATTTGAGTCCAGCGAGTGATTTAAAAGCCTGGAAACCAGGTTACTGTCTGCCTCAAGCGCATTTCTGAGGTGGGGCAAACCTTACCAAACAGAAAGTAAAAGATCCAATCAGCGAAGAGTGGACGTGATGTTATAAAAGGGGGATGTACTGTGTGTGTAGAAGAGTAGTAAACACACTGACATATGAAATATATAATAGTCTGTAAGTAGACAGTAGCGGTGGGTGGATACGGAGTAAATTCATCATGGCTACTAGAAAAGAGAGAAAGTAGTGAATGACTTACATTGTCGTTGCGGTAAAAACTTGATAATTTGTGTGATGATAGACTGGCGCCGAAGAATGACGTTGCTCACAAAGAATACGTCACAGCAAATAAACGTTATAATAAATGTTATTTTGAAATCGCTTTCAACAGCCGAGGGACCAGACCCACTTTCTTTCATTCAATCAAGTGGGTGTGGCTTGCCAGCTAGTGGTTCAATGCCCTGAATGACAATATTCACAGGCATAGCCGTGATCTCATTCTTTTGGTCACGGCCCACAGCTTGTGCCCAAACTTGAGGGTAGGAACATAGATTAGTAAATCAAGAGCCTTTTGACTCGTCTCCATCATCACTACAACAAACCGATACAGGGTTCGCATCACTGCAGATGCAGCACAAACTCTCATCCAGCTCCAGGGCCCTGCCACCGAGTAGCTCTTTAGCTTGGTGAGTTCAACACCAGAGATAGGAGAAACCGGCTCAGAGTCGCCAGACTCTGCTTCCTTAAAAGAAGTCATGCTATTGGAATTGAGGTGGACTAGAATTTCCTCGAAGCCGTCCGGAAGTCCTTCTCCATAGTCTCACCGAACTCCTCCCATGATGCTTGAGTTTTTGCCTCCACAGCCACCAAAGCTGCATTCCACTTGGCCTACCAGTTGCTATCAGCTGCCTCTAGAGTAAGTACCACAGGCCCCAAAAACATGATAGGACTCCATCTTCAGCTTGATGGCATTTTCAGAGGTGAAGACTTCCGTTGTTACGTCAGCCCGTCATTGACGGATGCCCAACTTTCGGCGTGTGCTTCCGCACTTTTACCAAATGCTTTATGATGCAAAGCCTTGAATAAACACATGGACTGAGCACCGACTAAAGCAGGTTAACGTCCGTCGATCCGGGTCTGTACAGACGGCCCTTCTCAGTTTGTATATTTTTTCAGGGCTTTGTGTCATAAAGCACTAGCCGAAAATGCGTAAGCACTCACGAAAGGTGGGCATCCATCAATGATGGGCTGACGTAATGGCGGACGTGCCCACCGCTGAGCATTTCTCACCACTGGTGTCCAACAGCGGATTCAGGACATGTCATCATAACAAGCACCGGCTACCTTACGGCAACAGCTCACTCACGGCTCCCTCAACAATAGAGGCATGGAACATGGTCCACTCAGATACAATGCCCACCGCCTCCCCCCAGGATGTGGTCAAAGATATGTCGGAGGTGGGAGCTGAAATTCTTTCTTTTTGTCGGACATTCTCAGCAGACCCTCACAATATGTTTGAGCCTGCCAGGTCGAACTAGCATCTTCCTCCACCATCAGAGCCGACACACCACAAAGTGGTGATCTGTTTACAGCTCCGTTCCACTCTTCATCCGAGTGTCCAAAATATGTGGCAGTAAGTTCGATGACAAGACCACAAAGTTGATCATCAAACTGCGGCCTAGGGTGTCCTGGTGCCGCGTGCACCTATCGACACCCTTATGTCTAAACGTGATCTTTGTTATGGACAATCCATGATAAACGCAGAAGTCTAATAACAGAAGACCACCTGGGTTGTGGTCCTGGATGGTGTTCCTCCAAGTCCTCCAGCACGATAAGACTGCTGCTCACAGAGGAGCGTGCTGTAAACCTTTAAAATATATATATTTCTATCCTTCAATAATTGCAACTGACGTAGTGTTGATTATCTTTGAAAATCCTGATGAATCACCTTTACACCTCGGCTTAACTTGTAAAGATTTTGTCAGAATAGCCAACATACAACAATGTGCCAAAATCTCCTGACTTATTTCCATGCTGGTATTCTCATAAATTTGGTTGCTTGGTGGACTGGATGAATGCACTCAATCACATTAGAGCGGAAAGCATCAATCACATTAGAGCGGAAAGCAAAACATACTGGCCATTGTTACACTTTAATAATTTCACATGTCAGGGACCTCAGTAGCGTGTGGAAGATTCATATGTAGTCACAACAGCGTGGCAACTCCTCCTCAGAGGTCACCATCCTGGACACAATGGACTTTTAATTTGCTAATGGTCACCAGGGTCAGTTCAGTTTCTGTACCAGTTATTTAACTGTGTTTTGGGCATGTGTGTATGGGGGGTTGTTTCTTGTGTTCAGAAAATGTTAGTGCACATAACATATTCATGTTTTAAATCACTTTCCTGGTTGGCTTGTGATGTCACAGAATATGATGTCAAGGTTGCTAGCGGCACAATTCTACCATAGCAAATAGTGATGTGGATGTGATAACAGCATTGCACAATTTGTAATGTGATGTATGCTTTACTTCTGTCACAAATTAAATGTTTACGTTTTCTCCATATTGCTTTGCATGTTTAAAGAACCCGCAGCAGACTATTGGGTTTAACACTAACCACAGAAGTGCACTAGGCCAATTTAGCTATTACAGTATGTTCCGTCAAATTTAATGACATCACTGTTTTGTCAGTTTTTAAATGTGTACGTGTTTATAATGAGTACAAGTTCCATGGTGCTCCTTGGTGCGTGATCAGCTGTTGGCTTGCTCAGGCTGCATGATTGATGGCTTGCAGAGCAATTGGCAGAGTTTTCCACAGCTGCACTACACAGTGCCTCAGTGCTGCCAAGGCAGGCACTTGATATTACTCCATAAAAGGGAGAAATGAAGTAGTATACTTCTGTAGTGTCACACAATATAGTGCCTATACATTGACATGAATGTTCTCATTATAGTAAATCTCACACACCTATGTATATTACATACCTATATATAAAGAGCTATTTTCCAAAATGCTATTAATAGACCTGGGTTCTTTTGAAAAAAATTATAATAATTTTTACTAGGACACTCACTTTATCCTAATAAACACTACCTTGTCTAACTAAGTCAACTCTGAACATGTTCTACAACAATGGGTATGGACAAAAACTGTTTTGTTTTGTTTCTTAACAAAATACTATGTATACGCACATGTTTATAAAAATGCTCTAAATCTAGACTTTTTGTGTGTGTATTTCTTATTACTAGGGACACGTTAAGTAAAACATATGTTTAGTTGCTTGTAAATAATTGGGGTTTCTGAAGTGCCTGCCTATGTCTTTTATAGACAAAAATACAAAGTAACAATAGAGAGCATGGCTGGATTCAGATGGCCTAGAAGAAAACACTTGATGGAGAAAGCTTGACTAAGAACCTTGAGTGGGATGGATGCAAAGAAACCTCGACATACTGACAGTGTCACTCAGTAACTCCAGCAAGGACCACGCTCAATTCTAAATGACAGAATAAAGACCTATATAACAAACAGCCTACAAATTGTGACAAATGCAGGACCATACCAACTGCAAAGCAACTGACAACATCATCACATGGGACAAATACAGGACCATAACGACACGATGCCCCCATGACCCAACCAAAAACACAGTCACAACAGATCCTTCATTTCCATGTGACAACAGAACATGAGGTAATGGTCGTGGATGACTGGCACAACAATGGGCCTTGAGATCTCTGAAGATTCAGAAGGTCATGAATAAAATGCACCGTTGTTCGTTTTCCATAACTTACACCTGCCCATACCATAAGCCGCTGCCACCTTTCATTAAATGTGAAAACTGGAAATCATCTGTGTAAAGGACACTTTACACAGATGATTTTGCCCACACAAGTTGGTTATAGTGAGGATGATGAGCGTCAGTGAGAAAATTTCTGAGCTTGTGAAGAACATTTTTGCTTACATAGATCGATTGTTGCAGCAGCTGTCCTGGGTAGCGGTTGTTTGAATGACCTGGACTGATATGCTTGCACATGGTCTGTGTTTGAAGGTCAGTTGGACGTACTGCCAAATTCTCAGAAACACCTTTCAAGATGACTTAAGGTAGAGAAATGAACATTCAGTTCACAGGCTTGACATTCCTGCAGTCAGCATGCCAATTTCATATTCCCTCTAAACTTGCAACCCGGGTAGCGGATGGGGGAACACCCTATGCAAGTAGGGTACCTGCGAATAAGGGTTTATCCCGAATAAGCAGGCGTGGACAGCCTGGCGGCCATGTCTATCGGGGCGGAGGTGGTGGGCGTCCTTAGCAAGGATCCCTTCCCAAAAAAGCCTCCAGGCGCCCAGTTAAAAGACAGGCCAGCGAGTGGGCCCAGCCATAAAAAGACCCTCTACCCCTGCTGCCTTGTGGGCTGCCTTTTTGGGGCAAAGGCAAAGGGAGTAAACCCCAACAACAACAAAATCCGGCAGGCTGTAAGGTGGCAGCCCCTCCAGTCAGCTATTCTGTGAATGGCCAAAAAACCGCCCAGCTTGCTCAGTTGTATGATGCAGTGCACATCTACATGATTTCAAAGTACAGCTCTCTGGCAGTGTTGATCAAAATTTAACAATTTGAGGTTGCTAAAGCTCTTTTGTGTTAAATCTCAAAAGATTTTGCAAGTGGCCATAGTCTTGTTCCCAGCCATTAAAAATAAAATTTAAGACAAAGATTTAACTGGGGTATTGAGCTAGTGGGGCGAAGTCCTTTCCAAGACGTTCCTAATATATACTAATCCTGGCAGCTCAGTGAGTCAGTGGAACAGTTATTACATAAGTATGGCTTTGAAAGTCAAACCATATATATGACATGGCTTCAGTAAATCAGATTAGGATTTCATATCAAGCATGTGGAAGTTCCAAAGTGTCCTTTTTTATGTGCATTGCAGCTGTAACTGTGAGCGGTTATCACCCCACAGAATAAATCCTTCCTCTGCTGTTATATAAAACATTTCTTTGTCATGCACTTACTTGCAAATAATAATGTTACTTTTAATCCCATGATTTGTGTGTGCACTTCAAGTAACATACAGGCATTATTGTTACCCTGAATCAGATAATGATGGAGCCGAGATTACCCACAATGAGTTATGAGCGTTTAGTTTCTTCAAACGTGTAATGGGATATGAACTTTCATGGGTGTTTTTATAAGTGTGTACTGTGTTAATTAGTATCGTTAGATCAATAGCAGGATCCAAAATCTTGATGGCAACAAACACTGGAACTGATTCATTTTCACATGCACTGTAAAAAAAAAAAAAAAGACTTTCCGTATAGTCTCATTATCGTTTATTCGGTTTGTTACTGATAATCCAGATAAACAATTTCAAAAACAATGTTGCTTTATAAATGGTGATCGAACTCGGGGTAGAGACGAGAAGCCGATTGGGCACCGGGGAGCAGCAAACTGCATCGAGCAATGAGAGGCGGCTACTGTACAAAACAGCACAGATCTCTAAGCTAATAAATGAAGATGAACGTGTCACTGCGTTTGCTGTCCCGACAAGCAACCATACAAATACAGCAGGGGGAAACATTTGTGACAGCTGAATGAAATAATTATAAAACTGCAGTGACTAAGGAGTGAAGCCAAACATAGAGACACAACTGGTGTGAGATAGAAATTAGGCTCCAGGGTGTTCAATGTGGTTATCGCACACGGTACACCGGCTAGCTGGAACACGGCTTTACTCAGCTCATCAAGAGGATTTATCCTGACGAATATTACACCACTAACACAGTCTGTAATATAGATAACAGTGGCTATGTTTATAGCGAAGGGGCTGCAGCGGCATGATGTGCGCCACCGGAACAGGAACTACTGGCTGCCACAGGACGTGCACCGCCGGAACAGGACCTGGTGGCGGCCGCAGGACGTGTGCCGCTGGAACAGAAACTGGTACCTGCCTCTTGCTCTGCTGAGTCTATTTTTGGTTGGATCATTCTGTCATGGTGCCATGGGGTGGAGGACCCAAATGCAGGGAAGCAGTAAAACCACGGCAGGGATGCATGGAATACTGAACACAATTTATTTAACAAAAACACTAACAGGAGTACTGGGTACAACTCTTTATAAACAAATCCAACAAAGTTCTGAAAAGACCAATAAAAAATAAAAACCCAAGAGTGGTGACAGCGACAATGATCCAACAAAGACTGAACGAAACCAGGAAACTAAGGCCCCATCCAGACGGAAGCAACGCCCGCTTCGTTACTCATACAAATCTCGTACACACAGAAGCATTTCAAGACTTACGTGTGTCCAAAAGAAGACGCTGAGGACGTTTAACGGCTCTAATGTATATGCCAAGTCTGGCGTGACGCTGTAGCGCAGCCACGGAGAGTTAACGAAAGGCGAAGAAGAAGAATCAGCGAAGAAGACGAACACTTTTTTTCCCCCTAACTTTGTTGCAATCTACAGAACAAACATGGCCTTGCATGTATCAAAACAACACAAACGACAAACACAGGAGAAGTGACAATGGCGGGTGATTCAAGTACAACACCGATTGTTGAACGTGGGAATAAAGAAGCAAAATAGGGTTTTGCTGCAAAAGCATAAGCAAACTAAGGAGGCTGCGCAAAACTACAACACGGCTATCCGCCATTGTTGTTGACAGACTGCCGATTTGCGTGCAGTCACGCGAGAATTTGGCGCATACGTCATCAATCTGCGACAATGCGTCGTCATCGAGCTGCGACCATTACGTCATCACTGGAGGAGTATCCTGCATATGGTGTCCAGACGGGTGCGTACGGGTGCGTACGGGGCGTGTATTGAAATCTTTTCATTCTGGAGCCAGGTTTCAAAAGTGATCGGTTTCACGCTCCGAAACCGCGCCATCTTGTGGACGAACGGCCTAGACGGTATAAAACTTGTGAGGATACATTGAAACTGGCTTTCGTGTGGACGGGGCCTAGATAGAAACCAACTGACAAGACAATGAGAGACACCTGGACAAGACACAAGTGGCTGGGGGAGATGATTGGATGACACAAGGGAACAGGTTGACGAGCAAAGGTGAAAACAAAACCTAACGAGCAAGACAGGACGCAAAGTCAAAACAACAAACCTAAGCATGATACACAAATCATAACAGTATCCCCTCCCCGGGACGAATCCCAGACGTCCCCAAAAAAAGTCAAACATAGCAGTGGGGCCAGGGGCTGCAGCGGCACAGGCGAAGGGGCCAGGGGCTGAAGCGGCATGGGCGAAGAGGCTAGGGGCTGCAGTGGCACAGGCAAAGAGGCCATGGGCTGCAGCGGCACAGGCGAAGCAGCCAGGGGCTGCAGCGGCACAGGCGAAGAGGCCAGAGAGAGAGAGATAGAGAGAGAGTACCAGTATCGATTCCCAGGTACCGAGAATTGGAACAGCACCGGTTCAAACGTAAAGGTACCCATCCCTACAGATAAACTAATCTCACAATGACTAGGTTGCAAAATAATAAGAGCCAAACATGCAATGGAATGTATCTGTGAACTCCCTTCAGTCAAAGTTGGCCACTCTCTTTATAACATCACCATAACAAGATCCAGGGTGGGCTCAGTGTGCTTAGTCACCATTCCACGCATCAAATATAGCTTGGTCCAACACATCTCGGTGCTTATTTGAATTACAAATCCAATGGACATGGCGTGCAGTCGTGCACAGCTTGTAACATTCAGATCAGAGTCATTACAATGTGTCAGGGTCTGACTTTGTACTTGAGTCCATATCAAGCTAAACACGCTACGCTAGTGCCTGCTTAGCATGCAGCGGGTGCAGCGGGCTGAACAGATGACTGTTAATGGTGTGCTCACCGCTAGACCATGTGTTAAAAAATAGTGAACACAATTACCATGTTCTACTGTAATAAAGTAAGCCTATTAACAACAGATTTCTCTAATCTTTGCCTACCACAACTCACTCACTTTTACTTGGTAGCCATCAGTCAACAATGGCTTTTTAGAATCATTGTTGAGGGTGGGGTTATCCAATCCATTTTTAATGCTACATTGAATCATTGTTGGGGAAAAAAGGTTGTCCAATCCATTTTTAATGTTACATATCATTGGAGTCCTTCAGAGGAGGAAAAAACATAAAATCATAACTTGGTGCCAAAAAAACAGAGCGGAATCATTTATAACTGTTTGTTCTGGGGCATGTAAGCATTCTTCACGGAAAATAACTTGACGTATTGGGCTTGAGTTTCAAAAAGGTTTGAACCAAGCGTGATATATTTCAAGACTGACAGGGGGGGAAAAAAATAAAAAAAATTGACAGAAAGTCAGACACAGAAAATCAATCCACTCAAGAGTTAGTTTGAAACTGACACGTGCACTGTGTGCCGGGACATGTTTGTACCCCACACACACATGCCTTTGTTCTTCATGTTTGTCCACTTTTGTGAAGCAAACTAAGTCATTGCAAAATGTCAACAAGTCCACTTAGTAGCACCTCTATGAAAAATAGTAAAGTAATCAAAAAAAGGGAAACAATGGCAACCTTTCCAGGATGCATCACAATGCATGACATTGAGTTACTTCATGCCCGCTAGGCAGATAGCAACAGACTTTAAACATTCACAGTAAGTTGCTGAACTTTGTCCAAAAAGATGCACGTGGTGTCTTTGGCTGGAGGTTGTGAGTCATCTTTGTCCCAAGGACTTCACTGGGAGTTCCACTTGGACAGCTTTACCTCCCATAAACATGATGGAGGGGAGGGAGAATTCTGGCATGCTTTACAAAAAGGATGTCTGCCCCAAAATGTTATGGACTGCATCTTGGCCAGTGTAAACTTCACCAACACCTCCACCAGGCTTGGTGAAAATGGGATTTGTACATTAAAAAAAAGTTTTGAACACAACCATGGCCTATACACACTTTGTTCATGTATACAGTACACTGTTAAAAAAAACACACACAAAAAACAGTAATTTTATGGCAGCGGGATTGCCAAAAAACAAACAGTGAAATAACAGAAACTTATTCTTTCTTACTTCGCATAAAAATACAAAAATAGTATTTTTCCATAATTAAAATACAGTTTATTTTCAGATCTATTTTAATGTCTAATTAGAAACATTATCACATTTTAAAACAATTAAATTACCTAGAAACATAGTAAGTAAATGTTGTATTACAAATAGTAATGCTTAAACTTACAGAATTTTTTTTTACAGGGTAGTTAAAATCAGGTAAGCAAAGTGGTAAATTTTCTTCACTCAATTTTCACAATTTCAAACCGGTATCATTTCTATCCATAATTAGGATCAACGGGTAAAAAATGAAAGAGACAATTATTTTGGGATGATCTTTAAAATAGAGAGATTAAGACATGTAGACACACCTGGTTACTATTTGATGATTTAGCAATTCTCAAGAGAACGTATTTATTATCGTGACTGGGGAGTGTGTTTGTGTGTGTGTGTTTTATGAATGTCATCATTTCCAAACACATCAGTCTCCCGCTGAACCCTCGAATCTGCTCTTACAATGCGACCTTCCATTCATCTTGGATCAATAATCTGGTTATATATGATGAGTTCTTTTCCACTTGCCATGCCATTTATTGTGTACAGACTCTACTGTTTTCATATGTTAAACTTAAAGGGTAACTTAACAGGAAGTTAGACTCTTGCTCCACCCCTCACTAAGATTTTAAATCAGCGCTCAAAGGGGTATTGCCTGGAGGACTGTTGGGTTGCGAATGGGGTTAGGGCTGGGTGTGGTCTGGCTGTGATTGACAGCAGCAACTCGCTAAAAAGGAGACGTGTACGAGACTGTGCCGGTGGGTGATGGGGGCGACTACATCATGATCCACAAGTGACGTAGTCTGCAACTTCTCGTGTAATGAGAGGACAAACAGCCAAATTGTGTTTATCTCAGTGTTAAACCTTGAGATGGCACCCAAAAACACGGTTTTAGCCCCAAATTCAAGCTTTCAACAAACATGCACTAAAATGTCAAAATAATGACCAGGGTATGTAGACAGAATTTGTAGACACCTATTTATAGTTTATCAGTAAAAAAAAAAAAAAGTTGATTGAGTTTTGAGTTACCCTTTAATGTTATAGTTAAAGTTGCAGGTGTATTTTTTTTCTGCATAAACCAAATTGATTTGTAACATTTTGAAAAAGTGCTTTCATGTGCTAGCGATGGAGCAGAATGCCACATTACAGTGATTATGTAACTGAAATGCTAATGTTGGATGGCTAGGTTTTACTAATAGTAATTTAATCCACATCAAACTCAATTAAAATTGCCTGTGCAGATGAAGCACATTAAATAAAATAATCTCATAGTATATTAATGTGAATATTGATTTATTTTTGGAACAGGTGTATCTATTTTTCGGACTATTAGTCGCTCTAATGTATAAATTGCACCAGTCAAAAAATGCATCCTGAAAAACAAAAGCATATACAGTACTCGCATTTTTTGTGGGAAATGTAATTTACAAAAACCAAGACCAAGAACAGGTGCGTTCTGAAATATACTCCCAGCGTGCACTGTTTCATGTTTAGAAACTGCTCAAATGTGCCATTTGGTTATTCAGAGTGCTCCAAAAATGAGTGTTAGAGACGAGTCATTAGGCAGTACAGATGGGACCAGTTCAAGTAACAGCTGCTAATTGGTTTATAAGATGGGGTGAGTTAAGAATTTAATGGGAGACGACTCTGTGCTTTTCCGAGCACACACAGTGGTGCTAGGGTGTCAGAGTGGATTTCCAAAGCCACTGTGTTGGCAGCAGCAAATGAGTTCTGGTTAGATTTGAAACTTCCGCTTCTTACTACGGAAAAGTTTATTCTTTTTAGTTCAAACATTTTTTTTAAAATATGGAACTCACAAAGCCAGAAACCCAAAATCTCTATGATCCAGTCTCACAGAGCACGTAGAGACACAAACAAGGCATTCTCGCGCTATATGGGAAATAAACCCTTGTTGCATTCACCGAAGTCAGGCTAATCAACCACTACACCATCAATTGATCTGAAATCTGATTGGTTATTTTTCCTCGGGTGCCGTGGTTTCTTGTGTATTTAACTATTGGCACAAGATGGCACATTTCCTTAACACATGGAAACACAGGCAATTCTTAACAAAAAAAAAGTTTAAAAAAACAAAACAAATGTGTTGGTTGGAAAAATATACCTAAACTTCAAGTATCCCCTTCAGCAATATCTTTTCCTTGTGCTTTTTCATCATGTCAGCAGAGGCAATAGAACTGTGAAGAACGTATTGTTTGACAAAAGCTCAATCTTTGATTGAGACATCAACGAAATACAGCTTAGAGAGAGCATGTAGTGATGGGTAGCTTTTCTTTTTTTCCTGTCCTCAGTATTGACACAGTTAATTCCCTGCCTGAGACAAAGTGCTCAGTGGAATGAACAAACATGACGCTGAGAAGACAACAACACTGTTTCTCTTCAGTGTATCTCAGTACCATGGTAACTCCTTGCATGGGGGCAAGACGACTGCATCCCTGGCAGAGAACAAGGTCTCTGTCTGCTGAAAGATATTGTCTGGCAAAGGTGGTGGTGCTGTGGGGGGTCCAATACGTGCAAGACACCAGCTTTTCACAGGCATGCATGCACCTGCCCACTTGCTCACTGCTTACTAAGAAAAACAAACCAGTGGCTGCTGATGACATCAACAAGGAATCCACCCCCCCCCCCCCTTTTTTGTTTAAAGTTTAGCTCATCTTCATGACCGTTGAGCCATGTCGACTTTTGTGAACTTTATTCAACAGATTGTGAAATAGGTTATTTCACGCCAAGTTAGTGTCACGTTCTCACGCCGTCAAACACAGTTGTTAGGGATATGTGTTCGGGTACATTTCATACATGCACAAATGTATTTAAAGGTGTTTCTGTACAATGAAAGATGATTATACGATAGGTATCTTGATAATTCTTTATGTGGCCGAATCGTCATTTCCTGTCCGGCTTTTGCTGGTCTGAATGACTGATGCCTTCAACGGGAGACCTGCCCTATCCAATATGGCCGCTACATAGTCGTGGTGGCCATATTGGGCAGGGCTCAGCCAGGCTTTGACAGCATATCTAGTTCTGTCTTCACATTGTACTCAAGTCACATAAACATTTTTCTTTAGGATTCTTTTGGATGGATGGAGGTATAGTGGATTTATGAAATGAATCATAGCTTTCTCAACCAAAGTACAGACAGGCTACATTGAAGACTGTAACTCTCAAACCCTCCATTGATCTCTTCCAGGTCATTCCCTTGGGTTGGTGCTATCGAACTAGGTATACAAACAGTAAAAAGTAGACATTACAAAAGCTTTATCCCACTTGCCAATAACTCCCTAAACAGTTGATTCAAAATTCCATATTGACATTTTGTGTGACAGTGTTATCTTTTTCATTATTTCAGGTTCAGATCACTCTATATTTGTATAACTGCTATTCATTATTCCACACCACTGCACAGTCGACAGCGCTCAAGGACTCTCTGTATCAACAGAAGATCAGGAAGGCTTCAGCGCCAGATGGAGTGCCTTCCTCCTACCTGAAAGTCTGCACTGACCAGGTGGATCCACTCTTCACACAGATCTTCAACACATTCTTGGAGCAGTGTGAGATAGCTTCAAATGCTTCACCATCATCCCAGTCCTCAAGAAACCTGCAATGTTGGGACTGAATGACTATGTCTCCCTGACATCTGTGATAATGAAGTCATTTGAATGCCTCTTGCTTGGCCCACCTAAAGACCATCACTGGACACCTACTTGATTCCCTGGGGTTTGGTTACTGAGCAAACAGGTCGGTGGAAGACAAAGACACAGTCAATACATGACTGTACTTCATCCTGGAACACCTTGACGGTGCAGTGACCTAGGCAAGGATCATGTTTAAGAACTTTAACTCTGCGTTCAATGCCATCACCCCAGAACTCTTCTCCTCCAAGCTCCTTCAGCTCAGCGTGTTTCCTGTCATCTGCTAGTGGATGTAGAGCTTTCTGATGGGAGAGGACACACCAGGTGAGACTATAGGGGGCACACCATCATCAACACGCACCATCAGCACCGGGGACCCCAAAAGATGTGTCCTCTCTCCACTGCTCTTCTTCCTCTACACAAACAATTGCAACTCAACACACCGAGTTTGCAGATGACACCTTAGTCATCATCCTTGCCAAGTTTGCATACTGACAGAAAGTGGAGCGGCTGGTGCTCTGGTGTGGCCAACTCAACTTGGAGCCGAACATACTCAAGACTGTAAAAATGAACATGGACTTGGAAAAAATACTCTACTACAACTGCCCCTGACATTGTTCAACTGCCCTGTGTCAAATGTCGAGACCTTCAAACTTCCTGGGAATTACAAGTCTCCCAGGACTTGAAGTGGGCGACCAACATCAACTGCTTCATGGTGATGATGTAATTATTGTGGCTGCTGAGGAAGCATGGCCTGCCACAGGAGCTTTTAAGACTCCATCTCTTGACTGCGAAACAATAAAGTCATTGCATATCACAATACCTTATGCGTGCACATGGATCTATATAACTTTAGAGAATCCACAATTTGTCCACAACTTCCATACAAAAAGTGATATAAAACGCGACTGAAAGACTAAAATACATGTATTGTCAATTAGGGATGCAACAATAACATCAATATCTAGGTATTAAAATTGCCACAATATCGTTGGTGTCATGTCATGATATTAAAAAGCAGCATCTGCAGTGCTCAGCCACTAGAAGCACATGACAATGACGTGACATGACATGACATGGCCAAGCCTATTTCTTTGTCACTGCTGTTATGTACAAAAACACAATATTGTATTGTGTGTATATATATATATATATATATATATATATATAAAACCTCCCCACACTATACACTATCGTGGTAATTATCATATTGTGAGGTTCTTATCATATTTATCGTATCGTAACGTTTGGATATCGTTACACCACTACTGTCAACTAATACTTTAAACTGTGCTAACCAAGCAAATATGACATCATAAAAGTTTAACAATTCTTCTGTGAATTTTGACAATTGGTTGCTTCATATAGTGCCTCATCAACATCGCTGTGTTGTTGGCCTTTGTCATATTAGGCATTCACCTGTTCACTGTTTATGATAGTCTATCAACATGTGATATTGCCACCTGACACATTAATGACAGACCATGTAAAATAACAATGTTGAATAAAATTCCTCTAACTTTTGGGCTGTGTTGTACACATCGGTGATGTGGTTGGAAGTAGTAAATATTTTTGTCAAATCCAAAGCTAAATAAGTAAATTTGTAACATCTGCAGATAATATTTCACACAGAATTACTATTTAGGACTCTTAGTGTAGTTGAATTGTTGTCCAAATGAATAAGTGTTTTGACTATACAGTGTATAGTATATATCACTATACACACTGTATAGAAGATTTTGACTTCCTTGGTTCCAATTCCATCACTTCAATGTCAGTACCTCTTGTACACCTGTTGCCAACAGCGTGTGCAATGTGCAAGTGTGAGTGAACACACAATTTAGCACCCACTATTTGGAAACTAAGTAAATCCGGCCGTTAGTGTCTCCAGATATCATCATTCATCACCAAGTGTCTTCGGGCTAGGCATGCAAGAATATATCATCGCCTGAGAATTACAAATTTGGGCTCTTTCGTTGCGAAAAACAAAGCATAGCCACAAGCATTCTTTTCTTGAACTGACATCACCCATCTGGCATGTTTTAATGAGATTTGCATCCGAAAAGCCCACCTCAGTTCAACAGATGGCTGGAATTCTCTCTTCCTGTCATACCCCATGAAACACTATGTAATGTTTTGTACAAATGTTAACCGAAGGGCAAACATGTCCCTAGACGAGATAATATAACACTAATAGCGTTACGTCATAGGGTGAAAGAGTAGATGGGTATGTTAGATGAAGTGAAAGATGGGGACATATTGAAACAGAATGTGCTGTATGAGCTATAATGTAATGTTGGCCATTAGTCAGCCAACAAATAGCAAATCAGCATCTAAAGGTTGTATATATATTTTGTATTGTATTGTAGTTACTGGGTTCAGAGGTAGCAAATCCAGGTCCAGAAAGTAAAAACCCTGCTACAGTTTGGCTTAAGCCCCAGGGGTCCATTTCACAAAGCAGGTTCAACAAATACCGAGACTAACCCTGAACATCGAGTTGACATACCCTCAGATAGGAAACTTTGGCTAAATCAACGCTGATTAGTTTTACTTGGAGTTACCGTAAGACTGAAAAGACCACCTCAATGGAGCACCGATTAGCTGATCCAACATGGCAACGGGGAAGCAGGGAGCGGCGTACTTCACCACACTTGAACTAGAAATATTAATGCAATCATACAACAATTTTGGACACATAATTGGAGGAAAAGGAGAAAATGCAACACTGCAGCAGCTGCAAAGGAGAGACAGGCGGTGCGGGAGAATATTACGGCTCGGGTCAATGCGTAAGTTTAAATGTAGTACTTTGCAATCACAATAATATTACAGATATTATAAGATTGTGTGTAAATAAACAAATTGGAAAAAATGCTTGAATGGTAGCTCATTTATTCATTTCACTTAGCTTATCATCACAGTCCACCCCCTAAAACACAAGTTCCTTCATAAAATGTAATCTGCCCTCGGCCTATCCACCTTTTTTAAGCTTATTCATAAGAAGATCTATTTCCCTTTCATTTATTTGTTTTTTATATATTATTCTGTGCAAATTTTAGGCTTCTTACCATGCTGCAGTCTGTTGCTCAGGCTACACTCTCTATAAATCCTTAAATCATGAACTGACCCAGGCCACTTGGCCTCCACATTTGTAATAGGTTTGGCAGCATCACATATGATCTTGAGTGCAGAGAATGACAGATGTTGTACTATGACACAGTCTATAACATTTAGAAACAGCAGTCAATCCACATGTACCTGCACATTTATGCTGTGAATAGACTTCCTATTCACATAATCTTCCTCATCATGTGAGGGAGCCGTGATGGGGATGTTTGTGCCATATATGCACCCAAACACAGGGAAATCCTAAAATACAATTACATTACAAAACCCAGTCAGACATAGCAGCACATTGTCATTAACAGAATATAATAAAAATGATATAACGTGATGTAAAAATTATGTAATGAGTTCTTCATAATTCGCCTGCAATCCTGTGGAACTCCTCTTTGATGACTGTGACAGGTTTATGTCCAGGGAATACCACAAAGATGGGTAATAGTTGTTTCAGGACGAGGCACACTTTTCTGACAGCCCTGCATACAGCCGCCTTGCTTACATGCTCGGCATCTCCGATATTATTTAACAAACTGCCATTTGCATAAAAACGAAGCGCGACACAATATTTGCTGTGATGTGAGCGCATGACTACGGCTGGTAATGTTGCAAATGTAAGGACGGATTAAGTTGTGTATGTAGATGATGGACTGTGATGTGAAATGGTACCGCTCAAAAAGATAACTGTCCAGAAATGCCAGTTTATCTATGCGCGGTCTGATAACAATCTCACAACTAATATTTAATTCCCTGTGCAATATTGCGGCACCTTCATCAATAGGGTCATTGTCAAAAGGACATGCCATGTTTGTGACAAAAGTGGACTTTACGCTATAGACTATAGGCGTATTTATGCAAATAGTCGCGACAGCGGACTTCATGAATGAGGAAATTAAATGTCGTGCATGTGGCTGAAAGGAGGCGGGGACAGAGAAAACATCGAGGTTCATTGTGAAAAACCTGCCACCAACCAGGTTTGATTCATGGACAATGTTGCTATGGTAACTGACCGAGAACTTAAATGACCTCTTTTTATGAAACAGGCTAGAGTTACCTGTTTTCCTCTGGTTTTAGTTACCTCTCTTTCTGAAACGGAAAACGCAGAGTTTCCCACATTTCAGGGTTACTTGACCCAGAGTTCTCATCAAACCTGCTTCGTGAAATAGACGCCCGGTGATAGCTAGCTATCTCCCGTCGTCCTCGTTTACCTGCTAGGGAGCTAGCTAGCTAGCTAGCATCAGGGGCTAAAGCCAAACTGTGGCAGGGTTTTTACTTTCTGGACCTAGATTTGCCACCTCTGACTGGTTTACTTATTATGGTTGGGCATTAGACAGGAAAATAAATTATTTTAAATTCTAACAATATATTTGCAAGATAATTTGTATTATGGTAAATGGTACTTCATTTATATAGTGCTTTTTCAACTTAAGAGGCCCTCAAAGTGCTTTACAGTTTGACTACGTATTCACCTACTGCATCAGGAGCAACTCGTGGTTCAGTATCTTGCCCAAGGATACTTCAACATGGTTACAATGGCCTAGGATTTAACCCACAACCCGAGGAAGCCCCCCCCCCCCCCCCCCAATAATAATAACTTAAAAATACAAACTGTAGGCAGGTGGCTCCCACCCTGAAAGCAATTCAAAACACATGGACCTGAGGCACCACCCCTGGTTGACAAAATTTTTAACTGATAGTCTGTCAGTGCTGACAGCTTTGTAGAAAGGGCATCCGCTTTAGATCAATCTGGCTTTAGGCTAAAATAAATAATTAAATAAATATTGCGTCCGCAACAGACCCAACAGAAATGTTATGTCTTGCTTATGTGCAAATATTGGCTATTTGTGACATAGAAGTGACGTTGCGTTTGGTGTGCATCTCATCAATAGAGGATGATTTGCTACATATCTTAGTACATGGGCTACTATAAGATTCACGATTGGTGTTTTCAAGTGAAACTGATTTATACCAATTTATATCTGGTGTGATTTCTAATAGAAGACAATTTGATATGTGTCTTCTTGATAATGAGGAGGGAATAATTAATACATGAAATCATATGCGAGTAGTAAGAACGTAATGGTCACAGCCTATTCAATTTTTTAGGTGTTCAGCATGTATACATCAGTTTCAGCTAAAATGAACAAAACATGAAAATCTAATTTTATTTTAATAACATTAAATATACACCATACCTCATCGACCTGTTATTTCATAATGGATAGGTAGTCAGCTTTTTCTGAAGTTGCTTATTTTTGTAAACACGACACAATAAAGTTACACGGTGCTACAGCTGTAAATGTTCTTTTAAACAATGTACAGACGGTAATTTGTCCACTGATGAATCAAAGGGATGATGTAATCTTAAAAAATTTCACTCTGCAGTAAGACTGGGAAAAACAAGTTGTCCTCATGTTAGTAGCCGTGCAATTTACTAGGGAAACATGTCTTGTATTAAAATGCATTCTATGGAGCAACGATACAGACTAACACTCTCTAATGAAACATATATATCTGGGGTGTGGTTATTACAGCGTAATGCGAAGGTAAATGACACCTTTGGTACAACAGAACACTTGTCAAGCTCGGGAGCAAAGAAGCGCACACAAACGTGCTGAACACAATCATCCATCTATATGATGTCATGCAGAGAGAGAAAGAGAAGGCTGTCGAAATCAAGTCAGCTGTCTAAATACAAGTTAATTGCATGGTTCATGTCTCGTTCACATGGCACTGCAAGTAACATGAAACATCCTTTATTAAAAACACACCACCAGTCAGAATGTCTGTATAGGTGTGTATACGTGAGTGATTTTCATCCAATCGCCACAGACACACACAAAAAAAGATCCAGAAATAAAATACGGATGTGTGAGTAAATATTTACATTCTCATCATCTCAGCAAGGTTTCCATTCACACATTTGGTCTCATACCAATAATCAATGTAACATAATCGTTGAGTATCTATACAAGGAAGCATTTTGCATTACGCAACATCAACAGATATTGCGGCTACGCTCAAAGGATTAATCGTCGGCCACTCTGAGCGCACAAGTACATGGGGGGGAAGCATAAAATGAACTCACTGCAGTGCCTGCAGGAGATTGACACACGCAAAGTACGTTTATTAACACTGTAAGGAGATTTTCACTTGCGGATGTTGTTTGGGTTGGTTTGGTTTATTTAGCACATTTTAAAAATAACGCAAGGAGGGAATTAAGCCGAAATGGCTTTTACAAGATTCCACTCCACACTCAAAACATCATATTAAATTAAAATATTTCTAGATGTACAATAAAATCTATAAAGACAGGAGGACAAAATGTATTGAATTGAGAATAGAAAGAGCAGTACATACAGTAAAAACAGATTTGAAATTTCCTTGTAAATGGAAAAAAAGAAGGAAATGTAAAATAATTATAAACACTTAGGGTACGAGTAAATGTAGCTTCAAAGACTTTTTAAAAACAGTGTAAGAGGATTTATTTCTCAAAGACGTATCCAAGTAATTCCAAATGTAGGACCTCTAAATGCAATATTGTTTGGTAGCAAGATGTTCGACATAAGAGCAAATGAAAATTACGACCATTCCTGGTAGGATACAGATGAAAATCGGATGAAAGGCAAATAAACTTAGCAAAATAACAAGGACATTTAGCTTATCATAAACGTACTTGTGCATAAATAAGCAAGAATACAAGTAATTTAGTTTATGAAATGGTAGAATGGAATATTTTAAAAGAGAGAAAAATAATAATAACAAGGATCAGAAAGAGAAATTGCTCTTAAAAATATTTTCTGCTTTGACAGTAGTTTGCTCAGTTTGTTGAATAGGTTGCAGCCCAAACAATATTACAATAATTTATAATAAAGTGTTACATAGACCAGGGGATAAAAAAAATTAAAAATACCAAAAATGTTCATTGATCTTGTGGTTACTCGATTGACATGATTCTTCCAGTTGAGACAGTCGTCCACAACAACACCCCAAAAATTAGCATGAGGTACTCGTGAGATTTCAGTTCCGTTGATTAATAATTTGGCTTGTTCCTTTAAGTGGAGTTTGTTCTTACCACAAAATATCAGATAGTTAAATTTTTTTACATTAAGGGTTAAGTTATTAATCTGAAGCCAATTAAAAACAGCTGAACGTTCTCTGTGTAAACCACCAGCTAGTAAACTAGTGGAGGAAGGAAATTAGTAGAGGAAGGAAATTACTGCAAGACGTTGGAATGTCATTAATATAAATTAAGAACAGTTAAGGGCCAAAGATTGATCCCTGGGGTACCCCGGACTGAATTCTACATCTGTTTAAAGAAACACCATTCAAGTAAGCAAATTGCTCTCTGTTATCGAGATAGCTAGTTAACCACTTAAGGGCAACTTCATGTATTCCGTACCTACTCAATTCGGAAATGAGAATTTTGCGGTCAATTGTATCGAATGCTTTGCTAAGATCAAGGAAAACACCAAGGGCAATGTTCTTTCTATCTAATGCAGATGAGACAAGCATGTTCAGTAGAGTGTTTCTTACGAAACCACATTGGTAAGTTGTAAAGTGAAGTGAAGCTACCTCTAATCGTGCGTCCGTGTGTGACAAACCTCCTACAGCTCATTTAATAAACAACAGGTGAAGTGCATTTACAAGGACATCAGTTATTTTTTAATCGAACATCAGTCAATCAGTCTGACGGTTTGAAACGAAAGAATCATCTTCCGACCAAAATAATGAACATCATTGGGGTCCTTGGTTTATGATGGGGACCTGTTCCTGTGGTGAGGAAGTACCCCAAATTTGTACATAACAGGCCGGGTCTGTACTAGAATACATAAACTAGGGTGACCAACTACTAAGCCAAGGGGGGGCAAGGGGTATGTTTCTGAGGGACAATGTGGGACACTCCTCAGCGATGCAGCGGCCCCTCCCCGTGGGCAGACTCACTGATGGTGATTTCTAGCACATATTTCAGGGCTGCAGACTAACATTTTTTGTGAGGAGCGCCTAACTTAAAATTTTAGGAGCACAGGAAGAAAATTTACGGGTGCACGCGTAAATTGACTTGCAAAGTAAATATTCACATTTCACAGCACTTTCTTTATATTACTGATAAATACTACAATGTTTTTGATTAATGTTTTTTGTACAAGTGTCTACACATCATACACCATAAATATACATTTACATCTTAAATACTAAAAATGTCGAGTTAATATTTAGACCAGAAGTGCAAGTATTATCCAAAAAAAATTCACACTCTGCACAAGTTTGTGTGTATCAACAAAATAATGTGCAGTGTAAGTTTTGTGATTTTTGTGATTGAGCATTTTTATACTGTACAACTGCATTCATGGCTATGATTCATACTAAAATCATTCAAACGAGCTCATTAAATTTAAACACGTTAATATTAATGCTCTAAAGTATAACAAAAGTATTACAATATATCAATTATTGCCATCCCCAAACAGTGCCACTGATCGTGTGAATACAGTTTGCCAGATTAAAAATATATCACTCACCACTTGAAGGTGACTTGGGATGCCGTACCACAAGGGAAGTGTTTACAAAGGTAACAGTGTCTTGAGATGTTGCTGTGTGTCGTCCTCAGACCAGCTACGACTAATCTTTAGCACGCAGTTGTTGCCTGTGTTTTATTGGACGGGCTAGCTGAAGATAGCAACTTGAGGCTAACAAACAACAGCGTGTGATGGTCGCGTTGTTTTTATTTTGTTTTGGTTTGTTTTTTTGCGTCATCACATGTCAACATCCTAGTTATGCCGGCGTAGCTTTAATGAGAAAACTCTTTTGATTCTAAGTGTCGAGCAGAGGTGGGTCAACAACGAAAAAGCAACTATGGTGGTTCAGCGGTTCTGTGGTTTACAACAGTCCGGTGGCTGTGAAGGCATGTTGTTGTCAGGGTTACGGCTGACAGTATCGCGCCAAACTCTCATTAAAGTTTATTATTATTATTATTATTATTAATATTAAAAATAATTTCCAGTATAATATATTTTGTAGAAACTTTATTTGGATGTACGCCTGTAAGTCTGGTGAATGACGAGAGAACAGCGTAGGGGAGGGTGACTCTCGAAGGCTTACCTTGCTTTCTTGATAGGCGTTTCACATTGCTCGGCAGAGAGCCAGCCACCATTATAAGTCACTACGCATTGAATGCGTTGCGAGTTGCGACGTTAATAGCAAGGGCGGCGTTTGTCCAAATAAAGTTTCTACAAAATTGATTGAACTGGAAAATGAAAAATGAAATAAAAAATGAATCTCATAGTTATGTTAGTAACAACCAAATAAATAATATAGAGTAAACTTGTCATTACAGTTGGAGTTCCTTTTAATGACAAACCAGAAAAACTACAAATTATAGACATAAGTATTGGGGCCTACCTGCACATTTATTAATTCAATCAGGAATGTGCTACAAACGCCGTCTGTTTTTCCAGCGTTTCATTGGCCACTTCACTGTTCATGCATGACTGTACTCTGGTGCGCAAAGCAAGGTCCAAAGTCATGCTTAGATGAGTTTGATGTGGATGAACTTAATTAGCTCACCGTGAGCCCTTCACTCAACCCATATTAAACATATTTGTTCAGAGATTTTGAGCTAGGCCTTCTCTTCCAACATCAGTGACCTCTGACCTGCAATTCTTCTTTTGGATGAATGGACAAAAGATCCCACAGACTTGCCAGAATCTTTTAGAATGTCCTCCCCAAAGATTGGAAGCTGAAAAACCAGTGAAGGGACTAAAAACTTTGTATTTTCTACCATTGTGTACATTCAAACTGAGACAAGGTGCTGTCTTTTTTCTTTTCTCATTTTTGTTTAAGACATTCCACACAACGGCAAAGGCAGATCAGATTTCTCTATAGTGATTATCCTGACTGACCTAGTGGTTTGTGTTAAAAGTGGGGTTTCTTCCCCAGTCTGCTCAGAAAACAGTCAACAGGCAAAAATATTAAATATATTTAATATAAAAACATTTTTGAGTGTGGTTGGCACAGAAGATAGCCGAGCCACGGATTCTGTAATTATGTCATGAATCATGACACTAGCCAATTAGGAAGGGACGTGAAACTTGTGCTGTTGCTATTTGTTTTTAGTGTTTGTCTAATGGGGTTCTCTTATTATTCGCCACAAGAAAATGACAAAAGTTGGTGACCAAATACCAGATAATCAAAGAGCTAGCCTAGCTAGCTTCTACTACTATTTCTTTTTTGTATTTTCTGACACTCTGGATGTGCTCCCTCTCACAGGTCAGTCTTGGTATTACAACAAACATCTGGTTTAGGGGAGGTGAGTTGCGATTGCTGGTGGAAATACCATTATAAATTGTCTCATATTTAAAAAAAATAATAATAATAATTAAAAAAGTTAAGATGGTAAAATAAACACATTAAAAAGTGAAAGCAAAAAAAACTATTTCATGGCTGACAGTGAGCTATCTTTATTTGTTATAGGATTGTGAAACTCCCTTTGTATGGTCTTCATCTTGGCGTATTTTGACTAAATTGCCTTATGTGTGTATTTTTATTTTATAAAACGTTGCCAATGTTTATCATGTGCCTGGCCTGAGTCATTTTTCGATGAGTTACCATCATTGAGGTTTTGACTTATGTACAGCATGGAAGCATCAATTTTCGTGTGTGTGGCTGCGCGTGATGGGTGGAGTGTTTATCTCAGAATGAAAGGGAAATGAGTGACAGAGAACAAGAGAAATCCCCTCCCCTTGACGCCAGAACCAGCACTCTTGTTACTAGCCGCACAGCATGTTGGCCAGCGCTAACAGCTGCATTGCTTCAGTGACTTTAATAATCATACACCATCATCCAACCGCCACACCCAAAGCCAACATAGCCCAAAATCCCCTCTCTCCCCCTCCCTTCCTTCGTCATCTTTTCTCCCTGAATCTCAATCCAGTTCTTGAGCCGCACGTTCCAGGTAACGCAAGGCTAACGAGACACACATGGAGTGCAGCCACGTGTTCGTTCTGCTGCCTCGTCACTGAGCACTAACAGCAGCATTTTCATTTTCTTTGACAGCTTTGACGTCTCTGGCCTTCCAAATATAGACGCTATTCTCATGCCACTCGTTTGTGCTCTTTTCCTTTCACAATTGCATCATGCGTTTTTCGATGATACATTTTGAACAGAGCGCAAAGCTACATTAAGCACTTGGTGGATGAAAGAGGACATTGCGTTTCATTGATGCTTATGCCGTCATCCGTTGTATTACATAACTGTAGAGATTACATTGAACCACTTCTGCTGCTCAATATGAATGCCTTTACTAATTCACATGAGATTAATATATAACAGAGAGATGCTATTACATAATATGAATGTTTATTCACAAACAAATACTGCTGGAAGTATATGGGCCGAAAGCGTCGTAGCTTGACAATTTTTTGCTTTTTAGACGACTTATTGACCAGAATCAGTGGTGACAATCAAGTGAGACAGAAAAGGAATGTTAATCTCAAGTAAGTATTTCTACAATGACCAATCAGATAATTGGATTAATAGGGGCCAGGAGAGTGTTGCCTTGCATTAGTCGTGTCAGTTTGAGCATGAACAAATGTTTTGGCGGTTATTGTCAAAATCACGCATTAGTCAGACCTTCAATGTGTAGCCAGAGAAGATTTTTTATTTATTCATTTTATTTTGGGAAGGAGGGCATCTTCAAAACTATACAGGCCTTTAGAAAATGTACTGAAGCTATAGTAAGCATGTGTTGAAACTGGACTGCAGCACAGATGAAGCACTAACGTCTTCCAAATGTGCAGTGACACAGTGGAAGGTGACATCATCAATGCATAAACCATTTTGCATTGGAGCTCTGCAGTGGAAAGTCCCGCTGTTTCTGTTACGATTAAGATGTGAGAGAAATAGTAACAACGCGACACAAAAGACTCGCCTTTGACCTTGACTACCTCAAGAGAGGCTGACCAAACATACAGGCATGTTCCCACCATCCACTGCTCTGTGTGTGTGTGTGCGCGCGTGTGTGTGTGTGTGTGGGGGGGGGGGGGGGGGGTGCGTGCGTGTGTGTGTGTGTGTGTGCGTGCGTGTACTTGCTGGCAAATGCCTACGTGAATGTGTTCCCACCAAGCGGCCCCAAAGACTGCAACAGGTGCCGCTGATTAACAAATGCCCCTCTCCTGGAGGAATTTTGCAAGGGGAAAAACTTTACTCTGCTCCCCTCCCAGTGGGAACATTTGTTTTTAGTCCGTTTGGCAACAGTCCAGGTGGAATAAGGAGATCGTAGTAATAATGACTCTTGAAATTATTTATTAACCATCATCACTGAATGGGTACATTTTCAACAAATGTGTACATTTAAATATTCCCAAAATACTGAATATATATCAGGGCAATGGCTGGCTGTCTTTTGCAGATCTATCTATCTATCTATCTATCTATCTATCTATCTATCTATCTATCTATCTATCTATCTATCTATCTATCTATCTATCTATCTATCTAGCTATCTAGCTATCTTGCTATCTAGCTATCCATCATATTCATTCTTTCAGACTACATGCAGAACAATGAGTGTCTCATGCAAATCAGCTCTCAACTTGAGAACAGCTGTCCTCAGTCTTCATGGTGAAGAAATATGACGACTAGGGGCAGAGTTAACAAGTGGCTACATGTGCTCAGGAAAGAGTCTAAAGTGCAACTGTGAAGTCCATGTGAGCCTCCATAAACACAGTAAAAGCATCAAATGTATTTTCACTTCATCACCTAGTCACAGTACGTGAAAACGTGCTAGAGAGAGCATGTTTAATTTTTTTCTACCCTTTCCACCTACTTTGCGCACATTTAACCTTATTAAAACATACATTTGAACCCTTTCATGGATACTGGTTACTACAGTGGACAGCTATTAAAACGTTTTCTCCTATATAAATGAATCTTTTTGGCCACAGTTGGCCATTAGCCACTCAAGTGGACACTCGACACTAAATGTTTTTGCAATACATGTAGTAGTTTTGTAATATGTTAAAAATATGTGAACACAAAGTTATAAATCAAACAGAAATTTTCTATATTGTTTACGTTATTTTTTTTGTTATTTATTCTTTTCTTACAAACATATTTCATCAGTTGCTCGAATGCACGTTATCCACCCTAGTGGACATGTCACCAACTCGTTGAAAAATGTGGAGGGGGTTTCATGCCTAAAGTGTAATAACAGTTGGAAAAAAATCTTGATGTTTGTAGATTATCATAATGTGTGTATAAAAGGGTTAAAACATTGTTCTAACACCTTTGCTTGCTCGATTAAAATGTTTTATTGTTTGACAGCTCAAATTATTTGTCACTCCCAGTGGAAGTGTACTGTAAAACTGACACATAAACTAATAAGAGAAACACTTAAAATGTTCAACCAAACCATATGATTTCAAAACACTATATAAAGCCCACTATCTTAATGCTAACATATAATGTGAAGCAACAGGGCTGTCAGAAATTAGCATAGATTTAACAGTAATTATAAGTAATGTCGGTAACGCGACTCTAAAATGTGACGTGCGTTACTATTTCCAGTCAAGTAAATAGATCATAGTTACTCTTCTGATGTCATTATAAGTGACTTTGATAAATTTGCTTCTGTGTGCAAAAAAACATCACTATTTGAGAGAGTGGCAGCTTTTAGTACCACATGTAGTAACACCTAGCTGCCTGCAAGAGGCACCTGTGAGAAAGAATTACCGCTAGTGATGGTCAAATGAAACGGAACCCTTGAAGCTTGTTTTGGACTTCCTGAATCACGCTGCTTCGAAATGGCGCTACGGAGCTTGTATCATTATGCAAATATCACGTGACCGATGACATTCAATGCTCCTTACGTCACAGTGAGTATTGATGACTCGAAACACTTTGGCGGCTGTCATTAGTTTGACAGGTTGTTCAATTGTGTAATAACTACCACACTATTTAACTTTTTTTTTTATGCTATAGTAATGGTGACCAGTGAAAAGCGAGGTCTGGGATGCTTCGAGTTTGTGTGAAGAGGCTTACTAATAATACGTACTCTGTTTTACAGCTTGTGAACCATGCATATTTTCAAAGCTGTAAAAATAATGAGCGTGAAGTGGAGCTGCCTAAAACCTTCTATTGTGTAGAACATCTTATGCTTTAATACAAACTTGTATTCCCTGCCCCATATCCTGTTGTAGCTGTTGAAGGAAAGCCTCAAAGGTTCATGAAGCTTTTTATTAAAAACAATATTTGCTGGTAAACATCACTGTTAAAAACACACTTCCAATGAAGTGGCAAAACCGTTGCTTACTCACAGGCATACATTGGACTATTCCTGGAGTTGAGTTGGGTGTCGTATTATTCTATCTCTTCGTGTAGACCACAACTTGTTGCTACACTGAAGGCGCTCAATTCTTATCTTAACTTATCTACAATTGTTTGGCAACCAGTCCAGGGTGTACCCCAACTCTCGCCCAGTCAGTTGGGATAGACTTCAGCTTACCCGTTCTGATGAGAACAAGCAGTAGAGAAAATGGAAAAATAGACTGTTTCGAGAGGTAAACAATGGTTGTCCAGAATAAAGTCTTTCCGAAAGGCCATTATAATTTGACCTGAGCTATTAAAATATATGTATTTAATCTGAATGTATTCAAAAACCATTTTGGGAATGCTACAAGAGTGGATTCAGGCTGCTGCTGTGACCTGAAACGCTATCTTGCTTCACACTGCATACTAAAAAGGCAGCGATGAAAGCTTTTAGCAGAGGCTAAAGCCTGAGGTCAGCCAGTCAGTAGGAGAGGAAATAGTTTAACTTCAAATGATATTCATCATTTTAACTGCTCTTAAAAACACAGCAGTGTGTGCATGGCAACCAACAGTAAACCTTATAGTTGGTGAAAAATATTAAAGTGTGACATTCCTTAACAAATACGTTATGGATATGGAAGCAAATGAATGACGGCTGATAAGCATGAGTCTGGGAAAGACCAGACAAGCTGTGTGCCTGAATATACAACTGGCTGTTAAATTAACCTTCAGACCTGCCATTCATCATCCAAGATTTGGAGGAGGGTTCCGTTTGTGTTAGCTCCAGCGTCTCCAATCTCCTTCCCCTTTTTTCCACTCTTCTTTACTCCTCTTTCTGTCCCTTCCTCCCACATCTTCATTGCTATTAGCAGTGGTGATGAAATACCTGAAACCAGCTGTGGCTCGTAGTCCCTGACATAATGTTAATATAATCCACATTGTCCTTCCTCTGTGCTTTAGTATTTCAGATCCATCTTGTTAAAGCATGCGCCATCTGCTTCCAAATTTATTACATTTAAAAACAAACCATTTACATACAACAACAAAAAAATCTTACTCTAAATCTAAAGATATATGTACCAAAATAGAAAATTGTCTTCACTTTTAAAAGAGTCTACTTTAAAGTTAACAATATGCGGCAAAGGCATAACTGAGCGAAACCTAGACTACAATGTGGCTCCCTCCAAAAATGAGTTTGACACTCCTGCTCCAAAGGATTAACTAAAACCAGGTACACACATACTGAACTGATGTTGAGCCTGATTTCCTTCTTTTGATCACAGTCAGCACAGACCCATTTATCATATGTTTCGAAAACATTATCCTGATCAATTATACTCTGGTGTGCAAAGAGTTAATTTTCTCACCGAACTGCCATTTGTAAACGTTAAACATGTTCAGTATTTACAATCGAAAATCCATTTTTAAGTGATCACACTCAACACAACCGAGTGTTCAGTAACATATCTCACCATTCCGTCAACAAGAGTTTGCCATCAAAATATATTCAGTACCGCAACAGATAGAGCAAAAGTGAGTGTAGCTCGTCTTCTTTTTATTTCCCACCTGGATGCCCTGTGGTACTATCCTGCCCTTCACGTGGTGCCACTTAGTAATATGCCAGACATCTGGTTTAGGATAAGAGCCTCAAAATTGTTATGTTTGTGGTGTGCTGAGATGGTCGCAAGTACATTACACACTAGAGCTTAAACTCACACCAAACATTAGCCATCAAATGACAGAATCAACTTGAATGGATTACTCTATGTCCAACAAAGAAAAATCTAATTTCCAAATCAAATAGTAAATGGAGTTCACTTATACAGCTATATAAATGAGCCTGATCATATGTTTACAAAGCCATATGTACTTATCACATTCAAACAAATATTCCCATATCTACTTACAGTAGACGCATTCTGACTCAAGTCGAGCCGCAGTTCCTCCACGGTTGCTCAGGGCTCAGGTAACAACCAATCACAGCGTCAGATTCCGAAAAAGAGTTTTTTCCCTTAGTGAGATCTTCATGTCTCAGAAGGACTGAGAGTGATTTAAAAGGTCATAAATATTCTTCATGGGTCCTTGACCTCTGTGATACTTCAAAACTGCCTTCAGGTTCTCTTGCCGATCTTATCTGACTGGACACTAGAAGTAATTTAATTTAAAATGACCATTAAACTAATAGTCAAAGGTAAAGAACTGACCCTCTGAAAGAAGAACCACTTATTTTGTTTTAAAGGTTTTGTTTTGCTTTTTGACTACCATGGTTTAATGTTTTAATAGACTACCACTTAAATAGACATTTGGACTCCACAATAATATGTAGAGCAGAAGTGTCATTTTTAATTGAGGGGCCACTTTCACCCAAATTTAATCTTAAGTGGTCCAGACCAGTGATAATTTCGTTGATATTTTTCATCACGAAAATATTTTTTCAGACGAAAATTTAACTAAAACTAAAATAGAAGCCATTCATTGAGATGATAACTAAAATTGACTGACAATTTCGTCGAAAAACCAAAATTAAAACAACACAGTGAAAAAAATTCACACAATCCAATCAGAAGGACTGAAACGCGGGTGGGAGAAAAGAACCACTCAGAAACTGTTCACTGCATTTTATTTAATGTTCAAACATGTTTACATTCATTTTGCAGCTGTAAAATTCATCTCAAGCAATTATGCACTTTTTTTTTTATTTAGGTGAAACCTAAGTTATATTATTTTCAGTTCATGTTTCATTAAAACAATTAATAAAGACACTGTTTTAAATGTGTCTTTCGTGTTAAACTGCAGTTACAAACAGGTGTTATAATTGTTTGTATAAAAAGATTAAATGTATGCTGAAGGAAAATAATGACTAAACTGTCAATTTAGTCGACTAAAATTGCTTTTTTTCATCAACTAAAATTTGATTAAAACTAAAATACATTCAGATGACTAAATTATGACTAAAACTTTAAATAATTTTAGTCAAAAGACTATAACTAAAAATACATAAACATTTGTTGTCAAAATTAACACTGGTCCAGACTAGCATGTCCGTGGCCTAATCAGCTATAAATAACATCCATCCATCCTCTTAACCACAACACATGAAAAATATTTATTTTGTTTTTGTGTGCAAATAATTACACGTACATTCTGAAAATATTCCTATTTCGGATATTTCTTAACAAAAATTAGCACACATAGTTGCATCAAATCCTCAGTAAGAGCCAAATTTCAGAATGTTATCTAAGTGGTTGTCAGTGAGACCTCTGGTGGACAAAATTAGCAACATTTAATTTTAGTGAAAAACTCAAGTTTGGGTTCTGTCTTCACGGGCCAGATTAGACTCCCAGACGGGCCAGTCCTGGCACGTGGGCCGCATATTTGATAGAACGGGTGTAGCACGTGACTCGCCTAGAGTCATGTATTTTTGGCTTGAGGAGGCAGAGACACTTGCAGCAACACATGAATCCACTGAATGAAATGAGTCTGTCAAGATAATCGATTTAAATTGTCTTCTATTCCTGGATGTGCAGCTTTGATAAGTGAGGGAGAACCAGTAAAGGGAAACAAAGCCAGATTTGGATCCATTAATAATGTGGAGGGAGTGTGGAATAATTCCACTGCACAAAAGATCGAGGTTTATTATTATTTGCAAACAGTGCAAATTCCCACCATGTAGAACTTGCTGCTCTGTGGTGTGTCTGTTTGGCCAAGTTGTACAATCGCTACCTGGCTGTGTTCTTACGCGTATGCTATGTAAAATGTAATGACGAAGTTGCGTGATTGCATCTCATAAACAGGTTACAATTTTATATAAGAAAAAAAAACATTTTGATGGTAAATGATTCTCTTGTCGCTTTCTTGTGGTTTAGTGGAGGGAATGTGGGCTGACCTCATCAGGTCAGAACACTTGACGGCCTTGAGCCAGAATGAGTGTCAGTTAACCCCCAATTCACATTCTCTGTGAACCTTCCCTTTACCTGTGATGGTTTAAAGAGACCTTCAAAGACAGCCTGGAGGTATGTTTTTGTGAAGCAGCAACAGAAAATAAGCTATTTAGCAGACAAAATGATTAGAATGTGAGATGACTCGTTTTGAGCATGATGTATCAAAGTTGTTCTTGTGTCATATTTGCAAAGGGCGCACTAACTGACTGTGAAGGCTTCTTATATCAGTCCCATGTGTGTCTTGTCATGCTCAGTACTGTTTCGTGCCATTGCCAAGATGTGTCATACTTAACAGTAGTTTTCTTTTGGCAGTCCTCAATGTTTTGTATATTTTCCTATTCAATCTGTTGACAGTTGATGTGAATTGAACAAAACATCAAAGACAGTCCAAATCATAATTTGAGGAATAACATGTTTTGTTTTGGATGAAAATCGCATCATAAAGTATGCATTTAATTCCATGCCAAATATCTGAAATGAAGAACATACTGTACTGTAAATATGAACAAAACAAGAGAGGGTTTCTCTGCATTTGCTTGAGTCTGATTTGGTCGAGTAAAAAATTTAATGTATGCTGTTGACTGCAGGTTTTTACATCCAAATTCTCTTTCAGTGCCACAATTAGAAATTTCACTAACACACCACCACCCATTCAGATTAAATGGATTAAAGAGGCGCTCTAGGCTCATCCTAGCAGGTAATGCTACATCATTTGCGAATATCCATGCAATTTAACATTGTAGTTTAATTCATATTCATAATTTTTTACCACTTTTATTTATTTTTATCATTTTTAGTACTAGTCTCGAAATGCCCAGGGTAGAGGGGAATGTTTGATTGTTTGTTTGTGTAGCTTTAGCTTGACTACGATAAAAAGAATGATTACAAAGATTAACATTTTATTTCTAATGATATATTCAATGTGCCCCCACGATTCTAAACTCGACGTTCTGGGTAATAATAAGTTTGTGGGAATATGAATTACCATAAGCAACAAAATTGTCTTGATCCATCTGAAGGGGCGGTCATTTTGTCACTTGTTGTCGACTGAAAATGACATCACAGTAGCTCAGGGCTCAGACCAATCAAGGCTCACCTGTTTTCTGGGTTTGGTCAGGTGACATGATCACGTGAGATTTGCAAACTGAGCCGTGATTGTTCGTTCAACTGTGATGTCATTTTCAGTCGACAGTAAGTGACAAAATGGCCGCTTGCTGAGATAGAGAAAAACATGTGGTTTTTGCTGCTTAATTCTTATTCGACTAACACAATATTAATCAGAATGCCATGTTTAGACTAGTGGGGCTGCATAAAACATTATTGTACAGAAAATGTTTGGGTTGACTTCCCCTATAAATCATTTTTCTTTCCTATGTGAAAGTGAAGCACACTGGTCGTCCTTGACATGGAAGAAGAAACTTTTTTTTTTTAAATTTGCACTGTAACTTCTTAAGTCAACCACAATCTGTCACAGGGTTCACCTTTGATTTGTTTAAACAATATAATGTGTATTTGCGATTCGATGACTGTAGAGTGATGGCAGAGATACACAGAGCGCACTGTTCATCAACACAAGTTTATTTATAAAGCGCTCTCACAACCGCAGCTGTACCAAAGCGCTGTACACAAAACACAACATAATAATGCAATCAGAAATAACCAAACAAAATCTTCTTCTCCAGTAACAGGAGACTAGAAATGCTATTTTTCTTTTACTATTAATATTGCTGATTTATTGGTGACATAACCACATTGTACTGAGTGGACTGCAGAGACGTGTAATAAATCATGGCCTGTTTCCAATTTTTGGGCCTACATCGCATTCAAAATTGGGCGTTCTGCTGTACTACAACACACCAATGCCAGAATAATAATCCATCTAATTACTTAATAATCATTTATATATACATAATAATTTTACAATTACTGTATTAACTACTCTGTAGAGACTATAAAATAACTCTTTGCATGCTATGATGGAGGGGGAATAGAACCCACGTGCCAAATGCAGTCATGCCTCTTAGCCGTAATAGCAGAAAATAGTGTGTAGGTCTTAAATCCTCACACTCACTAAATAAACAGACTTTGAGAGTTCGATTGTTGCCTGCTTGTGTAAACATATGTGCTAATGTGTTGCTCTGCTTGATTAATGCTGTTTTATTCTCATCTGCAAGAATGTCTGAACACATCATTGCAACATGAGCAGTCCCATTAAACTCACCATCTTTAGACTTGCTTGACAAATGGAGATTGATTTCCCAGGGAGATAAATACAATAAATACAGCACAAGTCGATTATAGCAGGCAAATAAAGGAGGCAGATTGTCGTTCCAAATACAGCTGTGCACATCGTGTTGAATGATTAGTTGAATAGCCGTAGTGGGGACTGTGTTTGCACTCGCTATAGTTTTGACACTCATTTAATTTTCTACAGGCCTGACACATACAACATCTTAAGATTTGTAAAGGAGCGATACAATCACAGTGTCCTACTGTAGGGAGACTGGGGACCGTTGTAACATGGTTCAATTGTAACTAGATACGTTCAAGACTCAACTCTTATCACCTATACCAAGTACCGATACCACTAATATTTTTGATACATAAAACTTTCCCCTAAAAAAACCCAATGGCAGATCATTTCAAAGAAAGACCTATAAATCACATTGATATATAACATTTCCTTAAAATGAAATTAATGGCAATTTTCTATTCTTGGAATTTCTAGTTCCTGATCATAAAATGGCCACAAGAGGGTGGGTGATGTCGCAAGTACCGATACAAACTTGCCTATTCCTAGTAACACTTGAAGGGCTGCAACTAACGAATATTTGAACTCTTTTCCTGCTGTTAACGTTAATTAACGTTAACGGGAATCCCAACGAGTACCGCCATCAACGTTAATTGACGTCAACCACGTTTTTTTCCCCACCCAATGGGCAGCGCAACGTCTTTCATGAATATGCTGATAAGATTTAAAAAAAAAAAAAAACACCCACTAACAATGGCCAGCAGATGGCAGCATTGTATCTCTTTTCAATGGTAACCCGTGGATCAAATGACATGACAAGATGGCGGATTTTAGGAAATAGAACGTTTTCAAGGATGTCGTGAATGATCAAAGCATTTGTCACATTAAATCTAATTCACAGAGCGTCACTAGACAAAAAATATTAGCATCAAAGTCACTGTTGTGCAGAAAATGTATCTTTTCACAAAAAGCTTGTTTTCTCTTTTTTTTCCTTCCCATTATAGCTTGGTGTCACTCAAATTACCCATTTTCAAATGGGAATTACTAAAGAACAGAATAAGGTAGAATCATGTTTTTTTTTTTCTAATGAGAGAATGACATCCAATATTTTATATAGCACACAACATTGTGTTTGCCTTCAAAGATGAGTGAAAATGCTCGAAATCAACCGGCACTGTAGGGGTTGTCTTTTTGGATAACGTTTGGCAGTAAGAGTTAATAATCAATTAATCTGTCGATTAATCGATGGACTGGGTTTTTAAACATTTTTATATTTCCTTTTTTTTTATTTATTAAAAAAACAAAAAAAATTAATTGACAGGGCAGAAAATAAGATACCTTTATTATGATTCACGTAGTGGTTTGGTTTGTAAGATCCATCAGAAAATCGACTAAAATGCTGATTCTTGTTTTCCAAAATAAAAACAGATGTTTTGTTTTGAAAAAGCACAAACAATTGTATGCTTCTATAGAGCAGTACAGAAACCAAATAATATTTACTGTTGACAGGCTGAAATTCCAATTATTTTTATAAAAAATAATTATTAATTTGATAACTGATTAGTTGTTTGAGTTTATTTGAACATGAAAAAGAATAAAAACAAAGCAAAAACAATAACAGTAATACACATACAACAACAAAATAAAATAAGATAAGAAGTTGCAAGACTTATTAAATCCCCTCCTTTCTCCATATTTTCCTAAATTACATCAATGGTTAAAAACAAAAAACAAAAATGTATTGCTGAATATAACAAAAGTAACTAATAATGAACCACTCCATAATAATAATGTAAAATAAGTACTCAGAGAGCTCATCATTATAAATCCACAGAAAAGATTGTAAAGTACAACTTGATGTACTTGATTGTTGATTAATTAATCCTTGCACCTCCAAACACTATCAGAAACAAGATAGGAATGACCCGATTCCTTTTGCACATGCTTACTTTTACTCCTTAGTCCACATGAGTGTTAAGTGCCTCTTTAGTTTATGTTTAATCGAGATTGTGTTTCGCAGTGTTTTAACAGTTAGCTCTCTAAACCAAGCTAGCTTATTGCTAATTAACTCAGGGACAGTTGTAACAAAGTTGCCTGGCTAAGTTGTATCAAATTTACGACAAGCTAATTGACGTGAGTGCATCAGTACACTTTTTTTTATTGGGAAAACAATTGGCCATACAATCCAGCCACATTTGATGAACGTGAGTTTGTGCCTTCACAAGTAGCCTGCTTATCCAAGTGCAGCTCTACCATCCTTCTCCTCTGACTGCCGACTGAACATTTGCTCTAGCCATGACACTCAAAAAGCCTCAGTCTCTACTGAACAAACACTAACTGGGCTAAACTTTAACCTAACAACTATTTGAACCTTACCAAAAGCCAGACACCAGAAACTCACTTTAACAAAACAAAACAAAAAGAAGAGGAAACAAACACAACTGTCAAGCTGCCATTGGAAGTAGAGCATAAGATGAGTTCTGAGATGAAATGGGAAAAAAATAACCATGCCAAAAGAAGTTCTTTGTAGCTAGTACACAGTGGCACCTTTTTGTACTATTTTATTCTTCTTATAACGATTCATATTGTTATGTATTTCAAGTCATATAGACAGTTTATGACGAAGTGAATGGGACTGCACTGTATCTTACCCCGTTTCTACTCTCTTGATCGTCGACAGCCTCCATGTGGCGTGTGAGAGCAAGACCACTAAATCAGCACTTGGGTCTTGTCGCCATCTAGAGGTGGAACGATTTACACTTCTCAAAGCGCTCTACATTCATGTTGTACTTACTGCACTAGTATTGTGTGCCTTTTGGTTTTTAATGAATCATGTTCTTCAATGTGTTGTTGAATTAATTGCACCGAGACCTGTTTGTAATCATTTGGTATTTTGTTATCTTTGAGGTCATTCAGTAAATTCACATTCTCTTGTAGCCACTAGAGGGCCCTGTTGTACAAAACTTTGACCAGACTGACATACAAGGTTTTATTAAACCAAGTCAAGTCAATAATATTTGGTGCATAGAGTATTAGAATTTTCATGTACCACATGATTGCTTTACTTAAATGCGCATTGAAACACAAGCAAGTATTTCTTAGAATTTGCAATCCAAAAAACTGTTTATGTTGAGCCTGGTAATCATTGACATGGCGCCTTTGCAAATTCATTTCTCTAATTTCACTCCTTGCAGACACCAGGAAACATTTTTGAAGGCTTTCTGCCCAATGCGTTGTCCTCAAAGGGCAGTTTGCACAAACATGCACGTCGTCTGAGCTGCAGGCCAGGAAAACAGAACGTAAGTGTAGCGGGCCTTCAGAAAACAAGCAAGACAGCAAGGCATGAGGGGAGGACACGACTCAAGGAGATTGCATAACCCGTTGAGGATAAAGAACATGTGGTTTCCATATAAATCATCCTGTGCAGACTGACGCTTGTATAAAAACAAGACTTTGAAAGTATTTACTACAACACTGTGCTAATGATGTAATGACGCAGATCAGAAGAATAGTTTATTCGAAAGTCACCGCTCATCTTATTTGGTTAAGTATAAGTAAATAACACCTGAGGTCCATTTAACTTTATACAGAAGTAATGAACATTCCCAGTATTTTGGCATTTAGAGCTTTTTAATTACATATGTTAGCGAACATGTTTTGACTGTTCTTAAAACATTTAATCTACCAGTAGTTTTTAAGGCAAAGTCAAGTCCAACATTTTCTTTACAAATAATATATTCAGTGCAGCTCCTACTATTACAAACACGGTATTCAGATTAATATTGTGTTTGTGGAATATGAATTAAGCAGCAAAACCCATTCATTGTTACCCATCTCAGGGGGCAGCCATTTTGCCACTTGCTGTTGACTGAAAATGACATCACAGATCACAATGCCTAATGTTTGCATTCGAGGAAGGTGGGAAGTCAGACTTTTCACCAACTGGCTTCATTCTGTCACTCGACAATGGCAACCCAAATGGAGGCCGTCGTGAATGGCAAAACATAATTTACAAGATTATAAACCGATATTTATCTTTATTTATTTTTACTTTAATGCAGTTATTTGACATAAGTTACCGTAACACAACATGATTAATGCTGACTGCGTTATCCACAACAAAAAAATTATCAGAATCTGCCATCTTTGTTGTTTACGTTCACCACGAAAGCTTTTGAGGTCAGAATCGAAACAATCCGAGTGGGATAAACCCGAGGTTATGACCCAACGCTTACGTTTTCGTCCCCCTCATCAAGGTGTAGTTGCTACAGTGACACCGAGAGGTCGTCGGGTCTTGTGAATCGGAGATCTAACTGGCTTGGACTCAAAAGGGCCCCAAAAACCAAAAGGACTGAGGCCCTCATGAGCATACTGGGGCTGTAAAGCTACTGTACTTTTTAAGTCATCCGAAAAGTCAAGTAACAAATCTGTCCTCCTTTTTCATTCTTTGTTACCATGAGATTTATTTGACTTTTTTCCTGACCGCACACAAAAGACCAAAACGAGATGACATGGACAGTGTAACACTGGAATGACTATTAAAAGAGCATGTACGAGTGTGCCAGACAGCGTAGGTTATTAATGAATCTGCCGTAAGTACAATCAGTCAGGGCCAGCAGCCCTGAGAGAAAACAGTAATTCCCCGTGGATCACGGCGCAGTGACAGACCTCCTGATCTGTCAGACAACTCCATGAATAGTCTTCCTGGAATTGGATCTTAACAACGTACACACCAAAAGACTTTTACTGGCACTGCTGCTCTTTTCAGCTCTCTCTTTTCTATATTAGGACCAGTTGCAATACTTGCTAATACAAAATCATGGGCGCAGATGAAGCGAATCAACATGCCTGACAAATACGCCCTCGGTCTTCGCAACCGTAATCTTATCCAAAGAGCAAGACACGATACGTTGCTTTGTCTGATTGTTTTGATTCTCTGCAAGAAATTACTTTTCATGCTCGCAGATCAGACCAAAACACTTTATCTTCACCATATGAGTTCTTTGGAATCAAAGCTGTATTCATCCCAAAGTCTCCAAAATATAGTAAGCACTCATAGCAGAAATAGACCTGAGCTTCACTTTTAGCTGCAGTCCTTTTCATAAGTAACAATAGTCACACCATCGCATCAGAACTCATTATTTTCTATAATCCTTATCAAGTTGTATCTGTTTATTTAGGCACACATTTTTACTGGCCTGTCAGTGTTATTATTTGTGTTGGTTAAAGAAAACAAATGGATGAACATTTCTAATAATCTCATGTTGTTTGTGCGTCTAATGAACTCCTGCCTATTTATATTTGCATATTTTTGGGGAGGACCTCCATTATTTGCTGAATAATTCACCTACTGACTCTTTTAGTACTCACTCTGGTATTTTGGTGCCCCAGGCAATAAGTTGAAGCAAGAGAGGATCGTCATTTAAATAGTGCTTTGCCGCCATCTTGGTGGACTCTATAGGCTATTACATATATATACAGTTGTGATCAAAAGTTGACATGCACTTGTAAAGAACATAATGTCATGGGCTCTCCCGAGCTTCCAGTTATTTATATAACTCTTTTTTCTCTGGTAGGGTAATTGGAACGGATACATTCTTGTCACAAAGATTCATGATTTTTTTTTCTTTTATGACTATTTGGGGTTAATAGAAAAAGAGAGCAAATCTCTTGGGTCAAAAATATACATACAGCAACATGAATTTGCAATTTTGGTGACTTAAAAGTTTGTCAATGAAATGAGTTTCATACCATTGCCTCTTAACTTCTCGTGTGTGATTTTGAGTGACTGTGACTTTTCTGAGGCCATTAAAATCAGGCTCATTGGATACCAATGCCCACAAATGCTACAATGGACAGCCAAAGGAGCTCAACGGTGTCAAAACAGATCTGAAAACGCAAATCATTGACTTGAACAAGTGAGGAAAGTTGCTTGCAGCCATGTCAAAGCAGCTGCAGGTCCCAAGACCAACAGTGCAAGCAATTGTTTGCAAGTATAAAGTGCATGGCACTGTTCATCACTGCCATGATTAGGAAGAAAATACAAGTTATCACCTGCTGCTGAAAGAAAATTGGTCAGGAGGGTGACGAGTCAACCCAGAACCACCAAAGAGCAGATGTGCCAAGAATTAGACGCTGCTGGAATACAGCTGTCAGTGTCCACAGTTAAGTGTGGTTTTGCATCATCATGGACTCGGAGGCTGCCGTGCAAGAAGGAAGCTCCTGCTCCAAAAGCAGCACCTTAAGGCTCGACTGAAGATTGCTGCTGCTGATCATATGACCTTCTGGAGGAAAGTTCTGTGGTCAGACAAAATTTTTTTTAGTTGTTTGACCACAATGTCCAGTAATAAGTTTGGAGGAGAAAAGGTGAGGCCTTAAAAACAAGAACACCATGCCTACCGTCAAGCACGGCGGTGGTAGTATTATGCTGTGGGTCTGTTTTGCTGCCCATAGAACTGCTGCTTCACACAGAGTAAATGGGATAATGAAGGAGGAGGATTAACTTCCTTTTTTTTTGTTTTCTTTCACAAATCATCAACTCAAAGTTTGGCTTTTGAGGACTGTTGGGTGTCCCAACAGCACAATGACCCAAACACACAGCAAAAGTGGTAATAGAATCGTTAAATCAAGCTAGAATTAAGGTTTTAGAATGGCCTTCCCAAAGTCCTGACTTATTAAACCCAATTGAAAACATGTGGACAATGATAAAGAAAGTCGCTGTCAGCAAGCCAACAAATTGAACTGCATAAAATTCTGTGAAGAGCAGTGGTCAAAGATTAAACCTGAAGCTTACCAGAAGCTTGTGGATAACTACCAAAAGCGCCTCATTGAAGTTAACATGGCCAAGAGACATGTAACCACAAATTAGCATTGTTTTATGTATATTTTTCACCCAATAGATTTGCTCACTTTTTCTATATATATATATATATATATATATATTAAATATATATATATATATATATATATATATATATATTAAATATATATATATTTTTTTAATTGTGGGTTCAATGACTCACGTTTTCACGGCAGTGCTTATTTCCTATCGCCCATGGACAGTAGGGGTTCACTGTACACATGTGGAGGCCTGCGCGTGCACTTTTTAGATAAGAATGAGCTGCTGCTTCTGTTTCTTTCCATTGGAGTATAGCAACAGTGGGGATTCGGGGAGAACTGGAAAAATTACAAGTGGGATGAATAATTGCATCACAAAGGTGGAATATGATACACTGTATGGAAAACAAAATATTGGGTCCGGTGATGTTTATCATACGCTGTAGGATGTCAACACTAGTGTTGTTGGACATGAGCCCAGAGCACAGTTGACAAATTATTATACCATTTGGGTAAATTCATTCTTTTGCTAAATGAAAATACACTAAAAACCAAACATATATTTTAAAGCAAATCACAGTATGCACCAAAAAAATACACATTTTTACATTTATTTGTATCAGACAGAAAGAGAGAAAAGAAAAAAAGGTATACGGAGTACAATAGCACGTGGTTGTCATGGCACCCACATGCCACTAAACTTTCCATTAAATGTTCCGCTACTGTCATGACATAGTGGCATTAATACATCAAAAAGTAATGGCAAATAATAGCATGCATTTTGGCATTCAAAACATTGCATCACTTGCAGCAAAGCTATGACAAAAATGTTTTCCACACCTGCATACTTCATGTACATCCAGACAATCTTTCAATTGGTTTTGTTACAATATATAATTATATAAATAATTATTATAATCAGAGTACATGTATTTGTACTTTTTGTGGGTTTAGATGAAATCAAAAACATTTGTCATAACTATATATGCATTTTTTTTCATGTTTTAACCTGTAAACAAGACAATCAGACACCTTACAAAACATTATTATCAAACACATTATCAGTAGTAACTAGCTGGATATGGGCACTTCATGTTTCAGGGATACTTGACTCATTGAGCCATTTTCAGCGGTAAAAAGTTGATATTTTGTGCAGAATTAATTTCGTAACTTCATTATTAATTTTAATGCACAATTAATACCTTAGAAAAAAAGATTTTTTTCCACTAGCTGATGACTAAATATGAAATCACCAGGAAATAGGCAACGACCAATCAGCTCAGTTTGCTGACCAAACCCAGATAACAGGTGAGCCGTAGAGGTGTTGTCATCTTTAGTCTACAGCAAGCGGAAAAAATTTAAACTACAGCAAAATTCCTTCAAATTTAATTAAATGAATGGCAATTAATCATTTTGCTTAGAGCACACAATGAAATGATTAAAAAAAAAGATAAATAAGATGAAAAAAATAATCAAGTTGCCAGAAAAAAAATCCCAAGTCCCAAACAAAATATGTGGTTGTACAACTTCTTTTTAAGGAATACAGTGAAGTGCAAAGAGTTCAATACAAATAGGGCTTCAAGTAAATTAGTAATCTACCATGTTAAGAATTCCTCAAGCCGTTTAGTGCGTGATGTTTTATTATATCTGGTTTTGAAATCCAGGCTTTTAATTTGCACTGTATTTCCGTTTCCTGTTTCACGTTCATTACAAATATAATGTAGTATGTATAAGAGCTATAGTTAGCGTCTGCGAGGGCCGGCCGTAAAGGGCACGTTCTATTTTTAGCACCACAACTCTATGACGCTAACGAGGCAATTAAGCGTGCGGCAAACGTAAATGAGGCAATTAAACACGGCAAAGTTACATGAGCTACAAACATATAACACACATTGAACCACAGATATAGGTGATACTAGTCACAAAAAAAGTACTTGCTTATTCTCAGTAACGCACACCGAAATGGCGCTGCCGGAAGTAATGAAATGAACAAGTGTTACCTCATAAGGAGGCACACAGGAAACAAACGAGACGGAACAACATTTTTCGTTCCCCCCAGTCTTTCTGGCCACAACAGCGGGGGCCGATACCAGTATCGATATCCATCGTGAGTACCAATACCCTGAAATGTGGCCTGGTATCGGTACTCACCCATCTCTAATGATTATATATACTCAAGAGATTGAGTCCACGAGAACGAGACGAGGTTTTGGCAAAATAAGTTAATTACTAATGTACATTTTCTAGGTTTTTTTATGTTTTCTTTTTATTGAGCAGACTGCAAGAAAATGAATGGTTTTAGCTCTAAAGTGCAAATGTAAACATATGAACCGTCACAATGCTGCGTGTTGTAGTCTCCTCCAAACGTACAAAGTCAGCATAATTGAGCCTTTTTTAAGCTCCCTTAATTTGTTGATTGAATGTGATTTCAGGACAAAGTCAAGTGACAAGTCAGCTATTACGCCACAACACGCTGCCAGGAACAACTTCAAAATAAAAGCGTTCCAAGGCAATGATCATCATATATTTTGTAAATGACAGATCGGGAGCCACGTGGGAAGATAGGGATGAAATTCGGGAGTTTCTCACACAAATCGGTAAAGTTGGAATCTCGTGCTGTGCAGGGACAACAAATCTCGTGGCGTTCTATAATATATACATAGTTTATACACACACAAACACACTTTTTGGGGGGAGTAACAGAGACTTTGGCCGAGGGTAGAATTGACCAAATCTATGGAGTATTGACCCCAAAATTTGGTTCAATTCTTATTTTGTTTTTATTTTTTTGTCAGTGTAAAATGATGTAAACTAGATTACTGATTGTCAAGCAGACAACTTTTTGGCAAAATACTTTTAACTAAAGCTCGCTAGATCATTTAGCAACAGTTTAAGTACAGTATGTTGATGTTATGGCAGTGCCTGATTATATTTGAGGGAGGAAGCAATTTCTAAGTGTCCATCTTGAACTTAAAAGGTTTGCAAAAACGTGACTGAGGGCATCATGTCTAACAGTTAATTTGGGTCATCTCCTCATGCCAAGAGTTTTTCTGGGTTTTTGGAAAGGCTCTGCAGCAAACTCCTTTGAAAGCTTTGCTCGGGTAATTCAGGAACCAGGAACTCCAATAAAAGGTCACAAATGCTGTAAACCAGGTGTCTAATAAAACAAAACATGGGAGTTTCATTAGCAATAGGAACAACAGTTCTACTGACTGTACTGAATCAGATCATTCAACTTAATCATTCAAAAGATTTGTTCCAGGGGGGGGGGGGGGGGGTGGAGTATCAAAAGGCATGTATTTAAGGGCTAACAAAATGAGTGCACAATAGTGCTATTACTTACCTGTTAATGTTGGCGTTTTGGAAGGAATCAAGAACAGTCTGCCAGCTCTGTTTGTACTTCTCTGAGCTGAGCAAATCTGTGACTATATCTGTGGACACAAAGGTAGGAAAATTGAATGCCTAAATTATTTTCATATCAACGTAGAGAAGCATCTGATCATCTTAGTTCACCACGCACAAAGGGAAATATTTAAAGCCTTTATTTGTTTAATTTGAATGATTATGGTTTAAAGACACAAAAATACTTTACATTTTTGTTTCCAATATTTCACAAAATGTGAATATTTCATGTGACCAACAAGAAAGGATCTTAAAGACAGAATAATTGGCCTTCTGAAATGCCTATTCAAGTCCCCTTAGTCACCTTAGTAATGTGTTGGGCCTCATGACAACATCAATGCGGCGTAGCATGGAGACGATTGGTCTTAGAGTTCAGCTATTATTGTAGCCCAAGAGGCTTTGATATCGGCCTTTAGATTGTCTGCATTTCAGGGTGTCTAATTCTTCATCTTCCTGTTAACTATAATATCCCATCATTTTTCAATGGAGTTCAAGTCAGGCGAGGTTGCTGGACAATCAGGTACTGTTCTTCCTTGGCAGTTTACACTTCCCGACATGAGGCACAAAAAAAAGTCAGACTTCCCACCTTCCTCAAATGTAACATTAGACACTGTAATCTGTGATGTAATTGTCAGTCAACAGTAAGTAGCAAAATGGCTGCCCCCTGAGATGGGTAAAAACAAATCAATTCTGCTGCTTACGTCATATTCCACAAACACAATATTACCGTAATCAGAATACCGTGTTTGTAATAGTGGGGCCACACAGAATATATTATTTGTAAAGAAATGTTGGACTTGACTTCCCCTTAAAAACTATGGGTACATTGACTGTTTTTAGAGCAAAGCAGGTATTGGTAGTTTTGGCTTTGTGGGCAGGTGCCAAATCGTGCTGGAAAATAAAATCATTGTCTCCTAAAAGCTTGTTGGCAGCAGGAAGCATGGAGTGTTCTAAAATTTCCTGCTATACAGCTCTGTTGACTGTGGACTTGATCAAAGACAATGGAACCACACCAGCAAGTGACATGGCTCCCCAAACCATTACTGTCCACCACTGTCTCTATTTAAAAAAAAAAAAAAAAAAAAAAAAAAAAAAAGTATGTGAATGAGAACACAAGCAATAACCAACTGCCAATGGAGAGACTGTTGATAAGCTTCTGGATAATTTTACATCAAAAATCTCAAATGTTCTGGGTGCTGTTACTCCGATTAAACTTTGCTTTTTTCACATACATTTGATTAAGGTCTTCTAAACGGTTTTAAATCATGTTTTTTCCCCCCTTTTAATTATAATTATTTTTTTTTACTTCCTTGAAATGTTTTCTAATGTTTTAACATTATCAAAGTATGTTCTTTCAGTACATTTTTTAACCTACTTTTCTTTTCTCTTCTTTGCTTCTGAATCTTGTTAACTACTGTGTTTGTTGATGCTTATAGGTGTTGTCTTTCCAAGCACATTGAGTTGCCTTGAGTTGAGTTGAAATGTGCCATACAAATAAACTTGCCTTGCCTTACTGACTGCGGAAACTTCACACTGGACTTAAAACAGTTCAACTTGTGTGCTTCTCCAAACTCTGGAAGACCTTGATTTCCAAATGAAATGCAAAATTTACTTTCATCTGAAAGGAGGACTTTGGACCACTGGGCAGTGGGCAACATACCAGTACCCTAACCCTAACCCTAAACTAACTGGGGCACTCTAAATAACCAAACAGGCCATTTGAACAATGTTCTGAGTGCTCCAACAATCGGAGTGAAGCAGTAAACTTGGAGCATATTTCCGAACACACACACACACAATGAGGGAACGGGGACTTTGGGGGCGAAGACCTCTAGGGCGCATTTGGAAATGTTCTCGGAACGTGCACTGCTTCACTCCAACCGTACGGAAACTCAAAGCATTGTTGAAATGTGCCGTTCGGTTATTCAGATTGCACCAAAAACAGAGTGCCGGTGCGCACTCTATGCACTCCAACTGCGGACATGGTGCAACAATGCTTCAGGCGGTACAGATAGAAACAGTTCAAGCACAAGCTGCTGATTGGTTTAGATAGACCATAGGCTGCGTTCGGAAATTAATGAGAGGGGAGCGAGCTCTGCCTCTCCCGAACACAAACTTTCAGAGTGAATTTTTGCGACCGTAATGTTCATGGTCTCAGTTTTTGTAAATTAAAAAAATCCCCTAAAAAAAATATAGAATAATAATAAATAACCGAATCGCTAAATAGCGAGATAACACTGCATACTCGTCAATAGACATCCTGACATTGACGTCCCGCGTCCCAAAATGGCAACCATTTTGGCAGCATAGAAATCACGTCACTTTGAGTAAACGGCAAACGCCACACTTTAATAATGATTGACCAGCTGCCACAACGAAAAGAGGCAAAAAAAAAGGATTGCGCATGCTCCAGGTTACCAAAAGAGGAACCAATGCATAGCCAATGTTACACTTTGTACATGGTGGCAAAATCAGCAGATGCTGTTACCACATGCAAAATGTGTTTCGTTCATTTGTGCTGCTACAGTTTAATAGATATTACATAGTTGAATTTAATAACTGGCAAACACCATAAAGAAGACTTTTTATGGTATAAATGACGGCGGCCGCGGCGGATTGCTAAGTTGCTAACATAAATAACACTGCCAAGACTTGTGTCAAACTGCCAACTTTGATGGCATTTTGACCACACATAAAGGGGTACTAAATCTGGATTGTACATACTTGTAAAGCCTTTGTATGATCAGATTTGAAAGCATTTACCGGCAGGTAATTCCACATTAGCAGCATCGCCAATTTGTAAAAAAAAAACAAAAACTGACAATTCATCGGCAATCCAACATGTCCACCCCGTGCATGTATATCATGTCCTTTTCACCAAAGTGACTTACAATGCTCTTGGGGGGGAAAGTTGACAGATAAACGCTAGTTTTTGCCCTCCACACCATTGTAGCCCATTAACGCTGCGCCAATACTTTCCTGCCGCAGGGGGGCGTGTTCAGAGAAAGTCACGTGATGTCAGTGGTTAACTTATTTTTACTTGTTGGGCAGTTAAACGTGTTAAAATGTGACAACATTGCCCATAAAGTGGATAAATGTTTTTTGATTGTGACAAGTTTGACCCAGGAACACATGTTTCCATTCTTTCTGATACATTTTCAAATCAGAGGTCAACCAGTGTTTGAACAGATTTTGTTCGACTTCAAGTTGTGTACCTGGCAGGAGACTCATCAGACAATGCAAGGCTTGTTTCTTGGTGTTGTCTTTCTGCTGCTGACTTCGTTCTATTTGAGGCAAAGTGGGCAAAACTCCTCCTGGCCATACAGACTCCTGGATGACCTGAAGGTAATGGACCCAGTATCTGGTACATGTCAGATTGGCCACACTCACATCCAGCCATCTGAAATTTTAAAATACACAAGTTTCAGGTTAAACATATGAACAAAACTGGGGCTTTGGTTAATCAGATTTTGAAATAATGGTATGTTCATGTGAAATTGATGTGCATTTCTTTCAGGATAAGAAACATAACTTCATTCTACAAAGAGATGTAATATCATGCAAGCGCACATTGACATTGGCGCCAGTCTGTTGACCTCTTGTCACTGGATTACACAGGTTAACACAACGGTGATCGAGTTCAATGTGTTGTGACCCTGTCATTGTGCCTGACTTGAACAATCATGTTGTCAGACCAGCCAATCCATTTTAAATACAGCCAATGCCTAATTGCATTCCTATACGGATTTGGAACTTCAAGTGCAGTGTGGTTAAAGGGGGTTTCAGTAGGTTGCTTGGAAAACCTTCTTTTGTTCATTTCCCAAACATATTCAGACTAACTTCTATTGAATGCATTGTCAGTCCTGGTTCTAATAAAGAGCGTATTTGTCAGTGAACTTAGTTACATCAGAGATGCTTATGAGAAAAACACAACAGAAACATCCTGAAAATAGTTGACAATCCCACAGATGAAATCACTCATCTGTGGCCTGTGAGCAAAAAGGAATAAATCACTAGTTATTATATAGATGTGGTAGGACCATGACCAAACAATTCCAGGGTAATAGGACATCAGTGATTTTTTTTATTTGATCACCCCACATAAACCACAAAAGCCAAAGCCTGTTGTTAGAGTGAAGGCACATCAGACAACAAAACAACAAGTGCTTGGTAGGAATGAGCAGGTTTAGGTTGTCCAGCAACTACTAGACACTTAAGCAAGTCAAGCGAGACGTTTATGAACATCAGCATCGCAAAGAGGCATTTGTCTGGACTTGAGAATGATTCGTATTCTCTTGTAGACCAGAAACTAGACAGATGTTTTTCACATTATCCGGCTGATTAATATTTGTTGGCACAACAACAAATAAACTTGTAAGGAAAGAGACCATTTTTTGAATACATTCTTAAAACACTGTCACGTTATAAAATTATCCCCAAAAGCCCTTGCCAATGGTAATAACATTCCATATCTGTAAGGGATCCAGTCACTTCAAAACAGGCAGATGTGTTGCAATTTAGTAGGATTTATTGCATTTCCAGATTGAAAGACATGAGAATAATTATGTGGAAAAACGAAAAATTTGTTGACCTCGTTGATCCAGACGTGTATTGACTTGAATTGCTAAAAAATACCCTCAATCAGACACAGTACTTAATGTGCTAGAGAGGAAACTATCAGGCATGCATACAGCTGTGAGTATTCTACTACATTCCAACGCTTCATTTACTTTCTTGGCAAAAAAAATGAATTTAGCACCAGGTGCTAAGTAAAAACAGCTTTACACAGACTGAGAAGCAGATACATAATTTGAAATTGGTCAATAAGTGTTAATCGCCCATCTGTAAAAGTCACTCCAGTGATGGCTATGAACAACGCTGCAGACTTTCCATAATATCTTAAATGTTCAGCTTTTAACAGGTCAAACTATACTTATACAAAAACCTGCTTTTAATATTCTACTATTAATTAGTTTGGTTTGACAACTGATTTAATTACTTGCTGTTTTGGCACAAAACTACACTGCATCATATTTAGAGATACTACCTCTTGTCTAAGTGGCATATTGGATTGTGCAAGTGTACCTAATAAAGTGTTCACAAAATGTTCCAGTCAATGCAACGCAATTCTAGCTAACCACAATTTTTGTCAGCATTGAGCAAATACCTCATTGATGTGATATGTCTGCTCCCAGTGAAGCATACAGACCCAGTCGAGCAGTCTGGTTCACGATTGTCACTTCAGCACTTTTAATCAGGATAATCATGGTACAGTCTGACAGTCATCAACGTTCATCATCAACGTTCATTCTATTTTCATATGTAGTTTGAATGTGGACACATGTAATTTGATTAATTTGGGACTGTTATGGCGCCTTGACTCACAACAAGGTCAAAACATAAAGATGACATCTGAACCATGGCCCAGAATATCACATATGGTACACAGAGGTTTACATTAACACTGCATTGGTTCAGAGCATATCATGTTCATACTATACTATAAATATCTACCTGCTACTAGATCTCTGCCTTTACTACAACAACATTCACCAAATTAAGTTTCTGCTGTCATCACCACTTGAGTCTTATGGCAATCATGGTGGGGATTGATTTCCCATTGGCCCAAGCAAACCCACACACAGTTTTCAGCCAATTAAAGCAAACGAATGCCAAGTAATGCTATATTAGATGTTGCGGTCTGGTGGAGTCTTAGTCTCTATTGTGTTATTGCTACCGTAAAACCCACCAGAGTGGTTTTCCAGCTCAACTGTCAAATGACTATTTGTAAGCCGGGAAAATGAAGAGGAAAATACCACCGTGTCATGTGCCTTGTCTAGCAACAGTCGCCAAATAAGTGATATTTTAAGTATAACATAAGAAGAGGTTAATCAACTGCCAAGTCGCCCAGTTACAACCACAGAAGACAAAAAGGAACACGTGGCTTTCTAACCTACAAGCATGAGTTCCATTCTCTAATCAACCTGCCACAATATAATACCATCACGACAGCTGCTTGGAAAACGTGTTATGCAAGAAGGTCTACAGTATAAATGCATAAAAGACCTGCCGAGCTGACCATCAACTGTACAAACTAGCGCCTTTGATTTCTGCTGCCATTTATGGTCAACGCAGACAAGTAAAACCCAGTGCTGTTTGAGCCAAAATAAGCCTACAAGTTTTTCAACAGACATGATGTCATTGCACAAGTATGTCTCTGGAGACACAGGATGAACCATTACTTTGGAGGCACATCTCAGGGCCCAGACTCAGGTGAGTGTTGAAAACAGACACCAGAGATGTTTGGAGGCTTATGGACTGCTGCATGACTTCATCCTGTGACTGTCTTTATTTACAACACGCTGTTGTGTTAACCCCTCATCAAGATCATTTTGTAAGCATCCAAGTGGTGTTTCAGTATGTCCTACTTGCTTTTAATGGAACTGAATTAACAGAGTCGATAATTAGGTGTCATATTTACTTGTGACTTGTTGTGACAACAGAGTATAGTGTGTATTTCATAAACTTTACATGACTACACTTACTGACATATTAATTAGCCTTTACATTGACTATTTACAGTTGAGATTATTTGTATAAAATATTGATTAATGGTAGGTTCACTTAGCCAAAAATATTCCAGCTGTTAATTTTAGTCAAAATAAAACATTAAGAGTAGATATTAATTGAATGTATACACAGAATATGAAAAAACATGTTGCTGCATAAACAAATGACTACAGGCAGCTATTAATATAGCTATTAATATAGTGTCAAACAAGTCAAACAAAACTTGACGGAATCTGTGACTAAAATTGGGAAGCTCAGCGTGCATTTTTTTATTTTTATTATTGCTTCAACTTTGACCTTAATTGGTGAGACACAAAGACAACCTGCTTCCACTTTGAGGAGTGTGTCTAGTTATGACAGAGAAACAGCCTGTGCAGAGATGTCACACCTCCTCCAGCCTAACCAAGCTGATAGATCACGTGTGGTTATGCAACAACCAGCTTTTTATCCAATTCTCTCCTCACTTCTCATCAATTGCAAATGTGTCACGTATAGCGCAGTGGTCTGGCATAAACTGCCAGGGAGTGACTTCCGGCTGACAGTAGCACTGAGAATCCAGCAGCATATCTCTTGTCATTGCTCAAACTTTATGACAAACCAATATATGAATCAGTCATGACATCTTTCCAGTAAAAAAAATTACAATTATTTCAAATGATAAACACCAGTTTAAAGATTTAGAGGGAAACATACTTAATTTACCATATTACTGACAAGATGGTCAAATGTGTTAGCACATGATGAAAAAAAATCAAAAGCATTCAGTCAGGAAGAAGTGCCAGTTGAAACACAGTGTCCAAACTAATAAACTCTAGGAACCACCGCTGTTAAAATCCCATCTGGAAGACAGTTAGGCTCTTGACAGATAACAAATCAGGGGTAATCAAATCCAAAGACAAACGGCTACTATTGTAATCCTGCTGATATATCAAAACAGATAGCTGATAGTAAATATTTTTGGATGTGGTAAATTAGGTGAATGTGGGTTTTTCCTCAAGTTTTCCAAGTCTGCAGCTGGCTAAACAGTAGAGGACCTGTTACTGCAAACGGATTTGGTCAATTATATATAACATTGGCCCAGTTGTGTCTAAATTCATAAGTCTCACCGTCCGGAACATATTCTTTTTTATAAGAGCACATTATTCATTACCAACTTTTTACTATTCCAATCATGTAAAAAATATAATATATAATATAAATATATATATATATACACTATAATGAGCAAATTAGACCTTCCTATAATTTGTGCAAAAACACATGTTCATATGTCCTCACTAGTAATATAGAATACCCCTTACAAAAATAAGCCTTTTACATCATGTTCATGTTGGCATATAACCGCATACTCAGATTTTTGTATTATTTTTTTAAGAACCAATATTATGGTCAATGACTAATGCAGTAAGATGTCACATTCATTTACGCCGATTGAAACTCAAGCAAACACTCAATGCTAAGAAAGATCTCTCGAATAGTGAAGCACAAACAGTGATACAAACAGTGAAAGAAACACACTGACTGAAAGACTGAGGTCATTCCCTAAAGACAGCTGCTGACAGGTTTTGAATCTTCTACTCATCCTCACCTAGAACATCAAGTTGTCATCAAGGACTCGCAGTCCCATCGGAATTGTTTATGTGAGCATTAATATGCCATTTTAGGAAGTAAAAATAAAGAATCACTCAGTCATTGAGAGAGAGGTGCAGAAGAGGACTTTAGAGGGGACAATTATGTTGTACTGTAAAGGAAACTAACATATCCCAACCCAATGCCAAAGAACTGTAAATGAATACGCATAGCGCAGTTCACTATGCAATAACTACATCATTGATTGGGTCTCAAGTAGGGATGGGCGAGTACCGATACCAGGTACCAGTATCGGGCCGATGCCAGCCTTATTTCAAGGTATCAGTAGTCACGACGGCCGTTTTACGATCAGGAACTAAAATTAGAAGAACAGAAAATGTCCATGAATTGAATGCAATTATTAGGAAAAGTGGGGTATATAGGCCTTTCTTGAAAATTATATTCATTTTATTAAGGAAATGTTATGTATCTAAAAGTACTAGTGGTATCAGTACTTGGTATTGGTGACTATTCAAGAGTTGGTCTGAAAAAAGTGGCATCATATCCTAGTACATAAGTCGGAGCTCTGAAAAATCATATTGTGAAGTTATGGTTGTAACAACAACAACAACCCAGGTTGTCTCCACAGCTGCAACCGGTGTTCCAAAGCAAGCACTGCATATTAAGAACATTGTTCATCCTTTCAAATATCTGTCTACTTTAAAAGTGCATGCATAACAGCTACATGATTCCAGTTGCTTTTGACTTCCAGGTAGCATTCTAAGAAAAAAATATCCTATTTGTATTTAACAGCAGGGGAGAAGATGCTCCTGAGTGCTGTCCAAAAGTATGACAAATGAGAGGAAATACCTGCCACACAGTGCTGTCACTGCAGTGCTGACAGACTGCTGCCTAATATAGACGAGGTCAAACAAAAGCACAAGGCCTGTCATACTTGGCAGTTGGAACTATTTAAAATAGCAGGCGCTGTATCACAATGAAGCAACAATATTTTTGTACCGACACCCTAGGGAGCATCAGGTCACACCATTAGTATAGAAGGCCAGAAGTGGACAGCACTGTCGGCATATTGGTTTACTGGCAGCTATTTGACATAGCGATCAGAAACAAATGGTTGGGTAGTTTATCACAAGACTACTTCTTCAGGGTCACCGGCATTGTAAATAATGTAGTTTCTGCAGCGGTAGAAGCGTAGATTGTCATTGTTTTCATTTTATTTTACAACAAATATAAAATGGAAGATCATGAAAATATCACAAATGAAAGAAAGCTCCTTTAACACAGCTTATTTTTTAAAGAACATCGCAGGGGCGCATAATTCACTTTTCATCAACCCTGTAAACCCTCTCAACACCCAGCATGTCTCCCATGTCCCTTCAGCTCATAAACATCTTCCTTCTCTGTGGAATCTCCACTTGGAAAAACGTGTCCCGACCTGGCAAAGTCGACTGTCTTGAGTTCAAATGTAGTTTCCAGCAATTCTTTCTTTGTTGCAAAACCTTGTAAAAGTGCCTACAGAAGTCAAGATTGACCCAACGTAAATAATACCAAATACCAGCAGGAATACTCTAAAGCCCGTATCTCACCAAGCGGCGAAGGCTTGCATATAGCAAATGTTTTTTGTCAGGGTTCGTTCAAGGTCGCAAAGACATTTGTTAGACGTTCGCCAACAGTTTTAATGTTATTTCTTGGCGCCCCAAAAAAACTGTTTGCGACCATTAAAACATCTGCCAAATGCCTTTGCGACAGTTTGTAACTCAGAACGAACCTTGACAAAAAACAACAACATTTGCTATATGCTAGAGGGTGACACATGGGAGTGGATTTTTTCCCATCTCGTCCAGTTCGGACCAAAGTAAAAAAAAAAAAAATCCTGTTCCATCCCGCTCCCAGTGAAAACGACTCCTGTCCGTCCAGCTCCCGTTCAGAATGACTCCAACTCCCGTACCACTCCCATTTTGGAGGTCAATAACATTTAAAGGTGCATTGTGGAGTTTAAAATGTTAATATTAAAGCTTTTTCTACATCATGCATGCTCCATCATTGCCCAGTTGAGTACAAAGAGCCCTGACTTTTTAACTCATTCACTCTGAGCCATTTTCACTGACGCAATCCCCTTCGCTCTCGGCTGCTTTACTGCATTTTGACTGATTTTGCAAGGCCCATAGAATATTGTGTTTTATTGCTATAAAACATGGAACATACCAAAAGAAAAATTAGGGTCTCTTCTTTGATCAAGAAAAAAAAAGTATATTTCTGTCTGTTTTCATTTTTGCAGCAATTAGCATTAGAATATAGTTAAGTTTCATCATTATTCACAAATCTATTAAGAGCTGTGGGGAAATCATCTTGTTTTGCAACATGGCCCTGGTTGATCTCTTATACTCTGCTGCCACCTGCATAAAAGCCTTCTGTATGCTCTAGCATAAAAAAAAAACCGTATAAATATGTCTTTGGAACACTTAAAACATTTAAAATAACACGTATTTATAAGTTTTTGGGGGCAAATGAGTGCGCCTACCAGCTTGTTTCTTCCCTTCAATGTGGAGTGTTCGAGGTGAACTCCGCACAGTTTGTTGGGGGTGGCGAGGGGTGGAGTGGTGGAGGGTGGTGTCATGCTTGTCCCCGCGGACTTGTGTTGTGTTACCTATTGTACAACGCAATTGGGATGAAAACTGAAGAAAAACAAAAACGTACTCGCACGTGCACCACGCACGAATCTGACAGGTTGCAGTTAAACTTTAGGCCAGAAAAAAATGCATCGTTCCTAGTTTTCAACCGCCCCCACACCCCCTCCACCCGTTCCCACTTGCTCCCATGAACTTTCTATCCTGTCCCGTCACAGTGCTGACTCCACACAAAGCGGACTCCTATACTGCGGGAATCCTGGGACCCGGGATTCCTGAAAAAAATGTCAGCCTCTACGTGCGCACACTCTCACGAGCCTTCGCCACTCAGTGAGATAAGACTTTAAAGCAGGGTATGTTAAGTATATTTACTGTCAGTTGAAAGCTGTAATAAGAGTGTTCACCACTAGATGGCAGACATTGTTAAAGAGCACCTTCAACTAAGACGAAAAGAAGCCAGGACCAAATTAATTCAAGAAAAAGCGAAAAAATATTAAGTAAATTATATGTTCACCAAATTTAAATACAAACCTGTGCCGAATTTTTTATAGACTATCAGCCATGAAATATTTCAACCCAAGATACCACTATAACACCGATCTCAAGCTCACACACAAGTGTTGGTTAGGAAGTTCGCGGTCCTATGTGACAGCCCAGTAGCACTGGCGTAAAAATGGTGGCACCCTCCAACATTTATGTTGCCCATCTCTGCTCTAAAGTGTTGTGTTCTGTACAAGTATCATCACAATGTTATTCACTTTTAAAAACATATACAAAAGCAACAGACAACCCCTTTATGTATATATAATACTTATGACACTAAACACATAATTGATATTAACAATTAATAACAAATTAAAAATTTTAAGTAATATCCATATGACCTTTGTCAATTTAGCAATATTTTCATCTACATTCACCCTGAATTGGTATGATTTTTTTATCCAATTTATTATCCAAACCCAGGAAAGGATCACTTGAGCCCCTAATGTCTCTTGGCGTCCTCAAAGTAAATTTCCTCCCTCACATATTTAAGACTTATTGGAACTGTGATGTCAAAAATTAGGCCGTTTATTAATGCCACTAAGTTGTAAATAATGGTATGTTAAATACAAACACTGGTAATCACTATTTTATTCATTTGCCTCAGACAAATTAATTTACTTGTTGGTAAAGACTCATTTGTCTATTCCATATTTGTAAAATCTGCTTCTTACTAAATGTGCTTCTTTATAGTGGCACCTCAACATGCCTACATAAGCATCACCTGTTAATAAGAGTCCCAAACAGCAGCCTTATGGTCCTTTGAATGTTCTCAGTGCACAGCCAGCTCCACTGCTCTCTCGTTAGCAGACACAGGATGTTCAAAGAGACGTCAGCCAATGCCATCTCAGCTGCATCTGTGCCCACTGCATAGAAAACATATAGTCACCAACTTAAAATAATGGCCAAAATAATAATAATAATAATAATGGTCTGCTTCCTGCCGTTACCACCATTTTTAATCAAGTACTGTGTAAAAAATATTGTTTCCGATATTGAACATGCAATTAAAAGGCAATATGACAGCTTACGATCATGCAGAAACTGTAGCTATGGTTTCTCCACTTCATCTATTTACCAACACTGCCCTCATGTGCATAGATTACAATACTGCATCTCTAATGTTGATCTACTAAATGTTTTTCCTCCACCACAATAGTTAGTTGGTTTCACGTAACAAACATTTTACAGTGGTATGTTTACAAATCCCTCATTAGCACAAACAGAAAGAGGAGAAAATCTTTTTTGCCTCTGAAAATGAATTATCTTTATCCATTTGTCATTATAAAAAGGTATGTTGTTGATTGGGGGGGGGGGGGGTTAAACACACATCTTTACATCTTTGCATGTATAGACAGAATAAAACCAATTTATTCATACTAGGGATGTCTGCGTAGCAACCAAGCCCACTTTTTTGACACCCGCAATTTTCATGCTGCCATACCCACACTTCATTCTTTTATTCTTTCTGTTATTTTTAGTATATGCCACAGGCCATTAAAAACGGCAGACTGTAAATTTTCTGCCGTAGTTTGGAAAAGCATTGCCAGTGGTGTCCAAAGTTCTGCTAACAAACAAATGAGCTAACAATATCTACGAAGCCATTTGTACATGTTATACAATTGAGAGATCTGTTGGAATCCTGCACGCACTCACATTCACCAGCCAGAATAACATTTTTGTTTAGTTTGTGCATAGTCAACATGTCTGAAGTCTTGACAAGAACAACAAATACGCCATTACAACAGAGCCCCACTTATGCCTTACCATGTCCGTGTCTTTGCTTTTGGACAGCACGTTGGTGCTGGCATTGTTCGTGTTGTGTAACAATTGGACAGTCCTTGAAATTTGGCACAGATGTGAGGGACAGATTCTCTTGTTTATAGATAAAATTTTGCAGGTCCTCCAACGACATTCCATTAAACACCTGTGAGGGTAAATCAGAGAAAAACAAAAACTCAAAATACCGGGCGACTAAACACAAATCTCGAAATAAACAGGTTCACATCGCAGTTTGCGTGTCAAAATTTGTAATGTATTCCTCATTAATCAAGATTGACTGCACCGAGACAAAAGTAGTATTGTGTCTGTAAGTCTCAAATGAAACTGAAGTGAACACGAGCGTTCTCGTCATTCACTTCAAAGAGCCAGCATATTATTGTCAATTTAATAGACAGAGACTGCATTCACACTGCAGGTCTTAATGCTCAATTAGTATTTTTGGTCAAATCAGATTTTTTGTGTGTGTAATCATTCACATTACATTTTCATTGCGACCTCAGTATATGTCTGCCTTGTGACCCGCATGTATAAAAGAAGAGAAGATTTGGGTCGCATTTGCCTGCAGTGTGAATGTAAACTAATTCTCAATAAGTCTCTGCCTGCACGGCATGCACGGACAAGGTTGCACTTGTAGTATGAGCACAAACAGATATGGAGAGAGCACGCTTGTCTGCAAGGGGGAAAAAAACAAGCAAAACATATTCTATGGCATCAAGGAAAGTGCCAGTTAATGCTGCTTGATGTTAGATGCATTTCTAGCAACGACAATCCCTCCTGAGAAAATTTTCTCCAAAACAGGGCAAATATTTTCCAACAGAAAAGAAAAGGAACAGCTCCTCAAAGCTAAGGTACTTAAACTATACAAAAGTTATCCTCAAAGTTAGAAGGTTGCTCACCAAATTAAGCCATTGATTTGCAAAACTTCTCCACAAAAAAAAAAAAAAAAAGAATATTCCGAGCCTTGAAACATGTTCTAGTATACCAAAACAACGAAAAACAACTATGGAAAGAACCGGTTCAAATGAATAAATAACTTTACCGTATGAGCTGGTTCCAAGCTAAACAAGACAGGTGGTCTTATATCTGAGCCATTTATAAATGGGATGCTTTTGCTGGAGAATTTCAGGCGTGATCTGAGAGAAGAGGGGAAGAAAATCATTTAGCTAAATGTGTTTAATGTCGACAAGTACACAAAACTATTACCGGTAAGTTAATTTAAATCAATGTAATTTTTAAACTATTACGTGTTGACATAATTTAATGAAAAGAAAAAAACTGAGTAGTTAAGTTCACATCCTTGAATGAGTTGTGGGCTACTTTTAAGATGCAGTGCATATGGCAGTATGGACTTGAAATAATGTTAGCAGATCACAGTACAAATAATGCTACAGATGTTTAAAAAAAAAAAAAATTAAAAATGGATTGTCAAGCAAAGGTAGAGTGAGTAAGTAGAAAAGTAGATTTGATTGAATGCTTTTTAGTTCCAGGCAATTGACATATCCTTGTCTTATTACTTTTCTGTACATAGTTTTGTCTTTCACTGAGAGAGAAATAACTCACTTGTGGCAAAGGAGCCATAACCCTTTTGGATCAAATCCATTTAGAAATGGGAGTAGTATAATTTTCCATTAAAAACTCAGCAGCATTTAGTGATTGCAAAATAACAGGGTTATTGCTTGACTCTCACCATACACACAGTCAAGTAAATGATTTGTTGAATTTCCCTTAAGGGTTTCAAGTTAATAAGATACATACAAAAGATAAAATAAGATAATGGAAATATAATTTTGCGATCCTTGGCGGTGCAGCGAGGTTGCAAATCTTACAGTACACTTCTCTCAGTAGGCATGATTTGGGTTTTTTTGTGGATATGATGTATGCATTCTCAATCACATACTTGCTCTTTTTGTCAGAATTAAGTTTCCCCCCATCCATCTCGCCCTCATTTTCCTCAGTTGGACTCTGAGGCTCTGAACGAGGAAATGCTGTCTTCAGAGTGTCGACTATTGCATTCACCACAATCTGCATAAACATACAATCTTACAAACAAGCAAACATTGCAGCGTGTGCATTCATCAAGCTCTTAATGTTGCATTGATGGCAACTCAATCTAGTGCCAATTATTTTAATGGAAAAATAAGGCACCGAAACATCATTTGTATCATCATGCTACCATAAAAGGTCTTGTGCATCTATGTCTAGCCAGACTACAGGATATCATAAGTTAAATTTAAGCAGAGTGTACGTATTTTTCATACTGTTCAGTTCGGCCAATGCAACAAAATGACCACCAACAAACCTTGTCAATGCGTGACACAATAAAAGGTTTCTTGACGAAGGCAATCCGGGCGTCTGTATTAAGAGCCAGAAACTCCTGCATCTGTTCACTGTTGGCTATTTCAGGAATGGCACAAAGATGCTGGGGGAAATTAAAAGCAAGTAACGTAACTATTACATTGGGCCCCAAAATAAATTTGGATTTGATGAAGTCTAAATGACCTACACACCTTTAGAAAGGTCTCCAGCATTCCTTTCCTGGCCTCTATCTTGTCGCTATCCATGTTTCCAAAGGGCATGTCCGGAAATATTTTCTTTGGACCTTTTACACCTTCAAAACAGTATAATCTGTAAGTCATTTAGATGCGGACTCATATGAATGGTATTTGGAAAGTCACTGTGCATGTGCACATACATTTTTATTAACAGCTACATTTCAAAGTAAAATGCCCTTCCAAAGCTACCTTTGATGAGTTTCTTTAATTCTGTTCTCTCTTCCACGCGTGCTTGTAGATTAAGAAATTCACTGTATCGTCTGTTGACCATGTGGTAGGCCACTGGGTGGATTGAAGACGGACTTTCAAAACCTGAGTTCAATGCGTCCCCATCCTCTGAGCATGGATGGACGTGCCCTGGGTTGTCACAAGCCATCGCCGTCTCATACTGAAAGACATCATCACAAAAATACATTTGTACAACGCTATTTATTTTGTTCATTGTTTATACACGTGAATCAACACAAAAACAAGTAATGATGACAGTATTTGTATCTCTCATACTGTCGAACTTCTTCCAACAATGATTTAAAAAAAACTACATAAAATAAAAAAGTTGAACACCTTTTGTATATCGTGGTCTGCGGCTCAAAGTGTTGAGATCTTAAACTTTTAGCTATCTATTTTATTGTAATTTGGTTACCATTATTATGTTATATTTATTTTGAGTCTTTTCAGAATTTGTATTCATCTTTAGCAACTTCATTGGCAAGTCATGAAGTGGAGTAATTTGATGAATGTGATGGATCATTATTCAGCATTAAAAAAAAGATCATGATTTCTTTCTTTCTTGATTGTCTTTCTGAAAGATGTACCATCTCTTGAAGAAAGTGTCCTCTAAACACCGTCAGTAGATTTAGGAGTTGATTTTAAATCCTTCAACCTGAAAAGGCAATTATCTGTTACGATACCAAACTTTACCAGAACTCCACCTCCACCTTCTTGCGTTTAAATGGAAATGGAGCTTTGTGCCCATCGCTGATCCAGCTGCGGACCCATCTATCTGTTCTATCAAGAGTCGGCCCAGTCTTGATGTTTTAACTTATATGCTTTTTTTCCCATTGGTGGTCAGAATTCAGCCTTCATTATATTAGCAAAGTCTCTGAGCACTGTACACCTTGTACTTGTGGGTACTCCAGTTAGGTTATAGTTGAGGAACATGCCAGTACTGGAAGACAACGGGTTCCTACCATGTTTGAGTCTTTGTAAATCTTTGGCAGTAAATCTTTTTTCTTAACATGTTTCATTTGACCCTGTTGACCTTTTGCAGCAAAATAGTTGACGATTCTGAATCCCTCTGAAAAGTCTATTATATTTATGTTATATTCAGAGTCAGTCAAAACTCTCAAGGTTGCCTAAAGAAAAGCATCTGCTGAATAATTATGCACACCTTGATTATTGATATAGGTGTGGATCTCCTTTGGCCACCCGCTCCCTTATTAAAGAAATACACCTGATCACCTCGATATATCAAACCCAATAGGCATTCAAGTTGAGACAGCTTGGAATTGAGAAATATGGATACAAAATTTGACAGTTCTTACTTTGATGGTGTAAAGTGTGTAAGGGTGTGAGCCAGTCCCACGGTGTTCCTTAGCTGTGATCGTGCCAGTGATACGAAGGTTTTGGATCATTATTGGTCCGTCTGGGCTGGTCAGAGGCTCAAAACTGAACGAAGGCAAGGGGGAAGAACCATGCAATGGGCTGATGACAGTCAGTTCATTGTTGTTCCCAACTGGTTCAACAACCAGAGGAAGCTCCCTTGCTTGGTTTGCTGAAGAGAAACTACCTGTACTCTCCAGGTTCTGAAGGCTGCTGATGGGAGTGTTCCCTGTTGTTCTTTCCAATGAGCCATTTGGGTGCCCGGATGTCTCGGAATTCACCAAAACTAAAGGGCAGAAGAGATCTAATTGTTCGGAACAAAGACCCTCCAAGTCTTTGCCATTATTGATTTCAAGTCCACATTCTTTATGTTGGTCATACAAAACATCCTCTTGTCCTATCATGACCAAAGAGTCAATAGAATTCAGTTTGTAGTCGGCTAATGGAGAGTCCAGGTCAGAATCATTTTCTTGATCAAAGGGATTTGAGTAGATTTCGCTCAAAGAATTTCTTAAGGTCGGACTTGTCTCCTCTTCTGTGTTATTCTGTTGACAATAGATCTCTTCTGAATTTGCACCATCGTGCATAGAGAATTCAGGCAAGACTGTCTCTGCAGAATTTTCTCTTTCAGTTTGAGCTTTTGGAGGAGGGACATCAGCACTGATTTGGTGGGTGTGCGTGTTCTCTTGTGGTAGAGTGAGCTCTAATTCAGTAGAGGGAAGTGGTACTGACAAATCCAGTGTCTCTTCTATAATCATCTCCCTTGATTTATTAGAACTACCAAATATGTCTATCATGAAAAGATTTAACCAATCTGGGTCAGACAATTTATCAAAAAGAGGGAGCAGGACATTGCAGGTGATGAGTTCTCCGACAACAAATCGTCCAGTGCCTGTTTCCAAGTGAGGTGGGGGCACCAAAACATGCAGCAATAAGTCCACCAGAGCTCTTGTGTAATTGACTTCCACTGCCTCGCTGGTCATAACACAGTGAGGTGTGGCAACCTTGGAATATGCCTGCCATAACTTTTCCCTCTCACTATTTGCTTTTGTAGATGGAGACACCCGCTTCTGGGCAACTAGCTCCTTGGCTCGAAGGTAGTCCTGTAGATGGCAGCCAAACATTTCCAAGATCCTCTGGGTCAGTCTCTGCAGAAATACAAAAAGCCAATAAAAGTGGACGGCAAGTTCATCTATCCATACATTTTTCAAAACAACTAATTAATCAGGATGTGTACTTGAAAAAAAATTACCCCAGACAAATATTTTCCCAATGTATTGGTATAGTTGACCTCCATTGGGTCTTTGAAATCAGGGTTTTTAACAAATTGTAGTTATAAAAGAATTGCAGAATTATGAAGAAAATATGAATCACGATTAATTTGGTAATAATTGAAATCACGATTAGAACAATCATTTGCATTTTGGTACAAAACAAGAAAATGTTTAAGCATGTAAGAAATATTAAGACAAATAGATGAAACACTATAAATATGCAAGTTCCTTTTGGACCAAACAGGATTTATTAGTCATTTTAAAATAAAAAAGGTGCAAATAGATAACTATTTTTTCTCTTTTCCGGTTTTGTAATTGTGGAGTGTAATAATGGAAATTGTAATTTAATTTAGATTAATTGCACAGCCCTAAGTTATAGTCCAAGTTGAACAAATGGCAAACAAATTCATAGCCAACAATATTATTGCCACAGAAATCACTTCATTTTGTATTTAAAAATTTGATTACATTTGATAGAACTAGGAAATTAAATCGTAGAATTGCATACCAGCAATAGACCGATATGGATTTTTCAGGGCCGAAACCGATTATTAGTAGTCAAGGAGGCCGATAACCGATATTTGAAGCCGATATTCATTTTCAGTAAAAAAGGGAAAAAAGGGGGGGGGGATTCTTAAAAAGTTAAATAAACACTTAAAGTAGTAAATACCATACTGTTTTTGCCTTTAAAAAAATAAAAATAAAAAACTGAAATCTTAAACTTTCACATTTCTTTGTTTTAATGTCGAACAAAAACAAAAGGTTCAGATGGTTCCCAGAGTCAGCAGCATCTCTCATAAAGTTAACTGAACATTTATATAACTAGTTTCCTGAGATTAAAATGGTTTTGGCTTTACCTTTCACCGACCATCAGATTTATTAAAAAAAATTAAAAAAGCAGATACCGATATTCGTCAAAATGCCCAATATCGCCGCCGATAATCTATCTCTAATGCTCTTATTACATTGCACAAAATGCACATTGTTTTTCCATACAAGCCAAGTATACCAACTATCCAACGAGGGTGAACGTCTTACAAAATAGTACCTGTCTGTCTAATTGCTTGGCACGTATCTTCAGCTCCATGCCCATAGAAATCATGGCCTCATGAACCTCTTTTTCAAAGCCACTCTCAGAGGACACAGTCATGTACCAGGAGGAAACAAAGTCCCTGACAATCTTTGTCACTGAATTGTGGATTTCTTGGTCCAAGTTATGGTCATCCTCCACAGTGGAAGGAATCTGAAAATGAGCAACGAGGGAAGTGAAATTGGAGGTAAAGTATGACAGTAATCACTAATCAGTCAACTTAGTGTCAAACTATCTAGTCACACAGCATTAAAGCGGATATAAAAAGTCTACACACCCCTCTTCAAATATATATTTTTTTACTGGGATTGTGGTTGTGTTCTAAATTAATCAAATACATCCAAACTCTAGTTAAATGGGAGTCAGCACACACCTGCCACCATTTAAGTCTTGGTATTATATCACTAACATTTATGATACACTAACATCGCATCTTAGGGCACAAGCCAGGGTCAGCAGAGAAGATAATAAATGTATTTTTTGTTTTGTTGATTTTTTTTATACTGCAAGTTACAACAACATATTAGTGTGGTGTTGGTGTGTTTTGCTGTTCAACTGCAACGCATCATCCTTATACTGTAGGAGTTTCTAACAATTACATTATCTCATTATCGACAGCAGTGTTTCTCAACCCCAGTCCTCATGTACCCCGATCCAGCCTGTTTTCCATGTCTCCCACAGCTAACACAGCTGAGGATCATCGTCAGGCTTCATGTAGAGCTTGCTGATTAGCTGATTGTTTGAAACACCTGTGTTGGTTGAGAGAGACATGGAAAACAGGCTGGATAGGGGTGCTTGAGGACCGCGGTTGAGAACCACTGATCTACAGTATACTTGGGCAGCACATTATGATGCAGTAAACTACAAGGTTATATATAGCATAGATTGGGCCCTTTCAAAGAAAAATCTGTATAAATCTGATCAATACTATCATGTATACAACTGTAAATAATTTTATTTTGAATGGATTATTGACTGTGAAGTTACAAAGAAAAATAAGCAAAAATGGTGTCAGTTTATATTTGACAAATTAAATTATTGATTGCAATTTAGTTAAGGTTAGAATGACACTGACTATGAAATGGAATTTACCAACATCCTAATAATGTACCCTGTGAATTGTGCTTTTATTAATTTGTACTGGAATCCATGAGTGACAAAATCCAGAAAAGGACAAGTATTTTAAATGACTGCAGTGAACCAAATTAAATGTCTAGTAAGTTAGTGTAGTATATACCAGGATGCTTGCTTATTTGGAGTATATGGGTGCTACCTGTTGGGTGAGTTAATGGGTGCTACCTGTTTCAGAGTGATAAATCGCTCCAGGTGAATCACGCTGTTGGATTCCAAGATAGCCTGTGAGCCAAGCCAGCCCCCAAGTACCACGAGGAGGCTGGTGAACACGCACAGCAGCCAGATATTAACAAGCAGATGGAAAAGAACAAGCCAAGCCATCAGCACGCCGAAGCCCAAAATACACCTCTGTCCCAGCACCTCTGCCATGACACGGAGGGGTGCTTGTCAACCATGCATCAGACCTAGAAAACAATACAGAAACTTATGCGTTAGGTCGTTTATTAAAAGCTTGAAAACCAGCTACGCTATCATATGCATATGAAAGCATGCTAAATCAATCGAGGGTTTTTGACGCCGAAAACCACCGTTTGCGAAACGATTGCTTAATAATAGCGATTTATTGATTTGACGCTCAGGCGAGTTGACGTAGCAGTTGAGCACCAAAGCAAATAAAAACAATTCTCTCCATGTTCGTGCAGTCTTGTGAGGCTTCACGTGACATTTGATAACCGTTACGTATCCGCCTATCAGGTTTCTAAATGCAATGTTTATACTCCTCCTTTTACGCTTAGGCGAAGCAAAAAAAATGACGACATTGTCGGGGTCGAAAAATCATATAATAATGATAATGTGGTGGACTTGCTACGGGCCGGTCAGAACAGCACAAATATATTATCTTACCTTAGCGTATGCTTGCCATGGTTAAAATAGAACAACAATAACATCCAAGCTGTTTCAAGCGATCAATCAACTAGACATCTCGTGAGCTGTTTACTTCCGGTATCGTGACGTCATTGATGAGTTGAAACGCCCACTCAAACTGGCAAACGGTGTTTTTACACTGTACCCTGCCTAGATAAATTGCAGTATTGAATAAATACATTAATAATAATAATAATAATAATAATAATAATAATAATAATAATAATAATAATAATAATAATAATAATAATAATAATAATTTACAACTAAAATCAAATAATCTAAAATGAACATGCACGTGTGCCTTTTAGAAACGTCTGCATTTTCTGGAAAGGGCAAGTCATCCATGAGGTAATTGTACATTATGACAACTGATGTGCATTGTCATAATTGATGCTTATGATCGATCTTGTGCCTTTTGTAATGTTAGCTATGTACGTGAGACAGAGACGACACACTCATTCTCCTTAACAGTGATCTTTATCTCCCTTGCTTGCCATGTACAATAATCCCACATGTCACAACGATACACACATAGTTCCGCTTTATCCAACACCTTTGATGAGTGGAAGTTGACTAAGACTTAATGAGCTTTAGTAAGACTGAAACAGGGAGAGTTACTGCTATGCAGAGGTCAATATATACATAATATGTAGAATATAGAATAATAAATAAATAAAAATATAGGAAGGAACTACTACTGTTACTACACTATTATTATAGACTATGCAAATACTAACTAGCCCACTACTACAACTGTTTCTGTAAATTAGGAATTGTTAACGTGACACCCGAGGGCAGCAAGTAACCTAGTAGTAGGACTATGAGAGTAGCCTGCGGGCCTGTTGTTTGAATGTGAAAATTTACATTTGGCCCCAGATGTCGCTATTTAAAGATGTTTCGAACATTCCAAAAGATCGATTATTTTCTGAATAAATAGTTCAAAAATGATTTGATCATTTAAATGTTCTATTTCTGCCATCCCTACGAACAGGACTGTAGCTAATGATCTAGAAACATGCTGGTGTGCTGCGGAGCCTTAAAACAAGGAACTAATTGCCAATGGTGTACCACACGATATACGTCAGCACACTTAATTAATATTCATGAGTCTAGCGAGGGGGTGAAACCCAGCGGGCCAGTCATACTGATGTACAGATGTCTACTGCGCTAAATCTACTAACTCTGTCCGAGAATGACGTCCCTGGTCCTGGTGCCAGATTCACTGGTATAGACGTCGAAGAACATACTAATGTTCAATTGAAGAGAATGATAAACGAGAGCAAAACAAACACTTCTAGCATAGCTGCTGAAGTCACGTGGCCTTGCGATCTAAAAAATATCATTCGTTTGGTACCCCATTGCCCCCAGGTGTGCACCTCCCTGCTCAGCTGCCCCACCTATGGGCGACTGTAGAGATCGTAGGGAAAAGTAAACTTGGAGGGAAAAAATATAACGCTCTGTCAGCTGAATTCTCGTGGTATTTGTGAGTTCACAAACTCCTGAGAATACATCTTGTACCGAGCCCGTTGATTTCCAATGATCCGAACCACTGGTGGTTCGGACCAATCACAGAGCGACATTGTGTTTGGGGGCGTGATATGCAGCTGTGACGGGACCAGGAAGTGGCGACACCGTGGGAAATAAACTAACCTAATATAGGACGAATGGACCCTGCAAATAATTCTGTTCTTGGAGAATTACTCACTGTTTCCTTGTTGAATGTTGAACAGTGGCGCTGTGTGCATTTTTATATGGTAAAGGTGTTCTTGCTTCTTTTTTTTCCTAAAACGGTACCAAAGACGACATTTTCATCCGTTCCCGTGATTGGTCAAAACAAACGTGTACAAGATGCTGCATCGTCCAATCAGCTCGAAGTATTGTACAGAATGTCCCGCCTTTCCCGAGCAAATCATCGTGGAGCAGTCCCAGATTAATATTGTGGAGAACTCCCTTGAGTGAATCACAATTATCAATCTGGCTATTGCCAGGTTAGTAAAAAATACACAAAACAGAAAATGTAGAATTTTTGGTAAATGGTACTTGTTGTCACTTTGAAAATATGTTACCATATGTGAATTGAATTAGCTGAATATTTAAAATAAATAAAAAGATTAATTTATTTTTTAAATCCAATTTATTTTTATTTATTTTTTAAGGTGTGAATCTGTTTTGTTGAGTGTGTCATTGGGAATGAAAAGGGAATTTTATGTGGGAATTGTATTTGTGTAAATGTAAAATATTGACACATGGGAAATTTTTATGTTGAAAAAATATATTGAATTTGGAATGGTGTTCTATTAATGAATTAATGTTGGACAATCCGTGAATGATGTAAAATATGTGAATTTGTGTAATATTTGGTCAAACATTAAATATATGATTGTGAAATATTTGGCACAAGTGGAATGATGTGTTGAAATAATGAAAAATAATGTTGTGAAACATTGAAAGGGTGAATTAAATAAACTCATTAGAATTTGAAGTTTGAACGATGTGAAACCTGCTTGTTGAGTGTCTCATTGGGAATGAATGGGAATTTTTGGGGAGCAAATTTTGAAATTTTGGAATGAGAAAAATAGTACCCCAGAAAGTGAGAATTTTGGGGTTTGTTAAAATTGGAATGGTAAGAATCGGTTGCAAAATGTGGAAGAAGAAACGTCAAAGAAGTGCAAGAACAAAATCTTTTTATCCTTTCATTTTAAAGTTAGTGGTGTAGAATAACGTATAAAAGCCTCAGACTTGACTCATTGACTTTGACCATCTCATAGCCAACTGGTAAGTCGCCAAGTTTTTGTACGCTACAAAAAATACAATTTCTCTTTTAACAACATAAAATGGCACACAAGATGGAAAATGCAGATGTTCAATGTAATTCTTATAAAAAGTTTTAGCCAAGAAAGTTCCAAGTCCTAAAATTGCCAACCTCCTCTGCAAATTAGGCCAAAGGAGTCAAGCCTTGTACCTAAAGTAGATGTGCTGTGGAGACAGGGTTTTTTTTCTTTCTTTGTGGAGAAATCTAGCAATCTACACTGAGAAAAAGCATACAAAGGCAACAGTTAACATTATCTTAAGAACATTTATGTCCTTCCTCTCATCCTCTTTTGACGACACAGGTGATCTTTCTTTCCAAGCTTTCAAAGAACTCAATGCCTAGTACACGGCTGCCAATCACAGTTAAGGTCGAAACCTCACGAGTAGTGATAATCTTGTTGCAAAAGGCTGCAGAATACCAAAAGTTCCACTCCTGTGCCTACACCGATCTCATGGCGCATCTCCCCAGTTAAGAGGAATTATTTGCTTAATTTGTCTGCAATGCACATGAAATGAACATATCATTTTTCACAATACACTTGTTCAAATACCAAACTCTTTGCTATTCACAAATTACAGTTAGCTATCAGAAAAAGACAAATATGTTTCTGAAACTCAAAGCATGCCCATTATACATTAACAAAGGATTTGGCCACAGTCCTATGTCTTCTTCCTTTACTGACTAAATTGTCAAGTAAAAACCTGCCTTTGACCTCAAACAATGCTGTGTTCAGCACTAGAGCCACCTTACATTGCAAGATAGTTTCATAACCCGCTGTGTACTAGGCTATATCATCCACACCACCATATGCAGTAATGAATATACTGTAAGTGCCTCTTTAGAATTTTTCTGCACCACCAACCAAGACGTCCAGGTCCGTAAAATTCAGAACTTCTATTTGTTAAGTATTAAAGAGCAGAGTATGAAAATGTGTGCTTTTACTTTCAATTGGAAAGTTGTATTATACAAGGCAGCAATGGTTTTTAGTTCACACAGCAAGAGTAAGTAGGATTTAAATATGTTTGCCTCACTAGTCACTTTACTTGCAATGATTCTAAACACTCTAAAATACAATGATAATTAAATACTAAATTAAAGAAGGCTTTATTGCAAATTAGTGTTAATCTGTTGTATGTGCCTGACCTGCCAGTTGATGAAGTACTTTTGAATAACACTTTTGAATTATTAGCAGAGTCAGGTATTAAAATGAGTGAAGATGGAGGAAATGGGCTGTGCTTACTAGTATAACCTCACTAATCTTATTTGTTCAGTGTGGTTGACTCTTGAGCCGGTGTGGGAAAATGTTTCTGGAAGACCTTTGAAGCCACAAGGCCCCTCATTAATATACGCAAATTCATACATACCAAGCATCCAGGTTTTCTAGCACGCCTTCGTTTAGACTGCAAATGTGTTAAGAGTTTAGCTCAGCAGGGACACTTGCATCCTTGGTCATGAATAGGCAGATGACATCTTGTGAGACATTACCTTTATTGAAGGTAAGTAAAATGCACACTTTGTCTTCATACCAAGTTTGTTTTGTGTGTTTGTATTTCAGGGACAAATTTTAAAATTGCTATCATTTAACATTTATTCAAACCTCCAAGCCAATGATTTGTGTTCTTTATAGGCTTCATTTTCCTCCGACAGTATCCACAGAACAATTAAGTCCAGACCGTGGAGTTCCATTGTCAAGATGATCACTCACATGTCACTGTGCAAATTTTGTAAGTATTAAGCTGAGTAATAATTTGATATAATGTAATGTAATTAAAATAAAATATTCATTAATATCATAAAAATGTATAACATATAAAATATAATTTAATATAATATAATTAAAACAAATAATAAATTAATGTAATATAATATAATATAATATAATATAATATAATATAATATAATATAATATAATATAATATAATATAATATAATATAATATAATATAATTCAAATAAATTATAAATTAATGTAATAAAATATAATTTAATGTAATATCATTTGTGCGATTTGACAACTGAAATTGACATGTTCTCTGCCTCTGTTAGTTCCTTTAGTTCTATTGGGGGTTGTGGTGTTTGTAGTGAGCGACATCACTGGAGACCCCCTGTATGAATGCCTTCAAGACACAGACTATAGTGAGCTCCTAGATATTGTGGATAAAGGACTCCCTGCCACCAAGACACCTCAACACGTAGCAATTATTGGCGGGGGCATCGCTGGACTAACCGCAGCAAAAACTTTGGAAGATGCCGGCCATAAGGTAAAGTGACTTTTGTATAGAAGCTCTCGTGCTTCATAAAAAAATGAGCTGACGGATAATGTTACCTGATGCACAAGGTGACCATATTAGAAGCTAGTCATCGTATTGGAGGACGTGTTGAGACCTTCAGGAACACAAGAGAAGGCTGGTATGCAGAGGTGGGCGCCATGCGGATCCCCAGCTTTCATAAGTGAGTGCAGTGCCTTTTGACAATTTGATTTTATTGCGGGAATGCTTCCCACATATATTACTGTGATTTTTTTTTCGCCACATTTTTTTTTTTTGCCGTCAAACAACTCTACTTCCGATTTACACCGTTCACATTTCAACTTGCTTAAAAAATTCACGCCTTCCGGGGTATTTATCGTCTGATTCCACATTACTTACAGTATTGGCACAATTTAACGTTAAATATAAACTTTTTCCCATACATTTTCAATGGGACTGACATAGAAAATTTTCCAAGTGCCACTTTCCACGCCCACCTCCATACATACAACTGATCATCATTGTCAGGTGTCTCATACTGCTCGGTGGCGCAGTTGGTAAAATGCATTGTCTACATTGCAAATATATCCATGGCCGTTATGCTAAGTGATATACCTGTATACCAACTGACTATCATTACAGGAATTGCATTATAATTTCACTGAAACTTTTAAATATATGCTTGCTTTCAGCATCAGATGACACTTTTCAAAATAAATACGCCATTAGCCATGAATTTAAACAAGTCAAGTTAAGCAAGTGCTTAGAGCAATTGCCTGCCACCACGGAGAACCTGAGTTTAAACCCCGCTTGGACCACATTTTAGTACATTCGATGGTTTGATACCAACTGACTATCATATCATGAAATAGATTATAATTTCTCTGAAATGATCAAAAATCCCACTTTGGATTGCAGTTCAAGTTTTCTTTTTATTCGTTTGTCATTTAACTACGATTACAAAATTGTAATTTTCACAATGTATCTTTCAATTTACTTTGTAAGCACATGCATTCAAATCTTAGCATTCAGCTAATAGCATGATAACTTTTCAGCGTTCATGCAATTTCTGCAGAAATTGCACTAGTTCATTATGAATTGCTGATTGAAAAATTTGAGACATTTACAGTTAGTAATAAATCTGGGAAAAAAAGAATACAAGTTGAGTTGTCATTGACTTATATCAACAGTGGGCAGTGGTTAGCACGCCTGCCTCTCGGTCGGGAGATTGAAGTCAAGTACCATTGTTTGCCTGTATCCAATTCATGCATTTTTTAAATAATAACTGGTACACGTTCACATTCCATAATATTTATTTGCAGTAACACTTTATATTTTCCACAGGATTCTACTCTCTTTGGCCTCCAAATTACAAATTCCCTTGAACCATTTTATCCAAGATGACATGAACACCTACTTTTTGCTAAATGGAAAACTTCATAAAAACTTTGCAGTGGAGAACAACCATGATGTGCTTAACTACACACTGAATGAGGACGAGAGGGGAAAGTCCGCCGCACAGCTCTTCAGCGAGACTCTGTGGAAGGTTTGTCGACATTCCCGGCTCTCTTGGAGTCAATCTGGCCATCAATTTTCTGTGGAGCTATTCCTGTTCTGGATGACATGTCCATTACAGGACTGATACATTGAAACAGCCAACCCTGAACACTCATAACCTCATAACTCTCATAATATATCCTGCTCTAATAGTGTACTTTCACTTAAAGTATTTTTAGTCATTCATTTCTTACATTGAAATTAGAAAGAGTTATTATGTCGTAAATATTTCAAACTTTTCACAGGTGAGAGATGACCTTCAGACAAGTGGCTGCAGTGCGATGTTGGAAAAGTATGATTCTTACACAGTCAAAGTAAGCAACATGCACAGTACAGCTTATTGACTAGTTGTCGGCTAGTCCTGGTTGATTGTGAACCTGCAGCCAAAAAAGGGTTTGCATGACTGTTAATGATGATTATTATTGTTTGTTTGTCAATAGGAATACTTGGTGAAAGAAGGCAACCTGAGTCGTGGAGCCCTGCGGATGATTGGAGACATCCTGAATGAAAACAGCCTCTTTTACACATCCATGCTAGAGATGTTGTACGTTCAGACCGACATCAATGACAACACTGAGTAAGAAAATATTTAAATATATAAAAAGTAATATTTTAGGTGTAGATGTTTTATATTTTAGACCAGGGATGTCCAAACATATTTGTTTGAGGGCCGCATAGAGAGAAATGAAAGAATGTCCAACTTTAATTTATTAAGCACACTAAAATTCATCGAGTAAGCAACTATGTATTGCATTTTCTAGTTAATTTAATAAGTGCATAACAGCTTTCTGTTAAAGGTGATAAGGAGAATAGTTCAGTTTTTTAAGATTTTGGCCGAATCCGATCTCCACAATCAGAAGCAAAACAAGACCAAATTGATTTGAAAACAGTTACTCGGGGTCATTAATGTGATATCTTCATAAAAGTGGAAGAAACTATTTTTTCTTCTAAAATGTAATCTTTATTCATCAGTGTTTTGAATATTTTTTTAATTTTTTTTATTTTAGTCGTAAATAGTTTATTTGTATCTCTGATTATTTTGAAACAGACAAAAAACATATATAAATAATTTTTTTAGTAGTAGTAGTTTCACCCATATTTTGACACGCTCACATTACACTCTTCCCGCCAAAATTTTTGTTGTTTTTTTGCTGAAAAAATGAATGGTGGACCGCAAATGGACCCCGGGTCGTAGTTTGGACACTGCTGTTTTAGACTATTTACCTACATGTTAATTTAACGTTTTTCTGTACCTAATAGTGAATTGCAGAATGGATTAAAAGCCATCATTGTCATTTGAGTAAACATGATCATCTCTGTACAACAGTTTACTGCATTCACTCGATTCATCCTCCTCATCCGCAGGTTCCGATAGACTATGATTTTTTTTTTGGTAGTAAATGGAAAATCCCAAAAATAATGTACTGATACATCAGGCAGGGCAAGCCCAAACGCAACAGGTTATTGTTTTCAGTTAAAGTTAGCAGTAGTCAATCCCGAAAGCACCCTGACACCTATTGTTTACAAACAGTATGAAAAAGTCTCTCTCACATAAATGGCATATAAGGTTTTGAAAGGATTTATCTTGCCATTGTTTTAAAGGGGAAGTCAAGTAAAAAATACAATAATATGTTCTATGTGGTCCATTAGTCTAAACACGGCATTCTGATTCATATTGTGTTTATAGAATATGAATTAAGCAGAAAAATCCACCTGTTTTTATCTACCTCAGGGGTGGCCATTTTGCCACTTTCAGTTTCAGCTTGCAAACCTCACAACCAAACCCAGAAAACAGGTGAATGAGCCGTGATTGGTCATTACCTAAACCTTTAGGCAATGTGACGTAATTTTCAGTCGACAATAACTACGTAGCAAAATGGCCGCCCTGAGATGAATAAAAACTTAAAATCTACTCAATGCACATTCCACAAACAATATTGTCAAAATACCATGTTTCAAATAACAGGAGCGCATAGAATATCTTACAGTAAAGAAGATTTTTTTATTTGACTTCCCTTTAATCCCACAAAAACCTGCCATTTAACAGGGGTGTGTAGACTTTTTATATCCACTGTCGCTAATGTGCTGCAATATAGAACAAATTATAGTATTCGGCACGACATTATATGTATATTACATTTTAACTCTGTATGCGTCTCCAGGTACTTTGAAGTGACTGATGGCTTCGACCATTTCACAACAGCTTTCCACGGAATGTTAAACGCAACAACGCTCCTCAACTCTAGAGTCAAACTCATCAACCAATCAGGAGGCAGAAACGTGACAGTGACATACCAGGACCTGCGCGCTCCAGATTCCCTGACCAACCTGACGGTAGACCAGGCCCTGGTTACAGCTACGGCCAAGGCTACCCTCTTCATTGACTTTCAGCCAGCACTTTCTGGGGACAAGATGGAAGCAATGCGCTCAGTTCACTACGCAAGCTCCACCAAAGTCATACTCAGCTTCAGGGAACGCTTTTGGGAGAAAGAGGGCATCAGGGGAGGGAAGAGCATCACAGACCGACCTTCTCGTTTCATTTATTACCCCAGCCACAGCTTCCCAGGAACAGATGCAGGGGCCCTGCTCGCATCTTACACTTGCTCTGACGACTCCACCCTCTTTCAAGGTGTGAGCGAAGACCAGCTGATGTCTCTGGTCTTGGATGACTTGGTTAAGATCCATGGCGAAGATATAAGGTCTCTATTTACTGGCGGACTGGTGAAAAAGTGGGGCTTGGACCCCTACAGCCTGGGAGCGTTTGCCCTGTTCACACCCTACCAGGGCTTTTATGCCAGAGAACTATTCCAGAGTGAGGGACGTGTACACTTTGCAGGGGAACACACCGCCTTACCTCATGGCTGGATAGAAACATCCATGAAATCTGCTCTCAGAGCGGCCAAAAATATTAACAGACTCACAATTTAACCCTCATGAATTAAAAACAAAAAACATTTCAAATTCAGATGCATTTGACATTTCAGTCAAATTTATTTTATAGGTACATAAAGTTGTAATATTTACATCATATCATTTCTATTTAAATACAGCAGTTATCACTTTCGATGTGAAACTGTTACAATGACTGTTTGTCCCAACCAAGGTTATTATAGCTTTGGGAATTGTCATTTTATTTAGTTTTTATTTTTTTTATTTAATTAGTTTTAATTAGTTTCAGGGCGGTTCTGTTAGTTTCTATTAGTTTTAATTTTCTTTTTATTTGTATTACTTGTGCGCAATATTTAATAAACAACAAGGTAAAATGAGTTAGAGTTGTATTTCAGCTGAGTTAAATTAAAAAGCAAGCGAGCTGAGCGATTGAGCCGAAAGACAAACATGCAAATTTGTCGCCTTGGAGCGACATCATCTGAAGGTGCTTTTCTATTGGCTGTTGTTAGATGACATCACTTCTGTGCGCCACACTTTCAAACGTCCTTATTCCGGTTAAATAAATATACTTAAAACCACATTTGAAATCATCCCCAAAGGCTCATGTATTCAATTAATTACCAAAGACCACAACAAAGGAATTATTTGCTATAATTATAGTTAGTTTTAATTAGTTTTGTAAACATAAAATGTAGTTTCAGTTAATTTTCTTTTCTTTCTTTTTTTAAAGCATTTCGTTTTTATTTGTCGTTAGCGAAAATGTTTTTTTTTCAATTCGTTTTCGTTAACTAAAATAACCTTGGCCCCCACTTTCTATTTCAGAAATATGAGAATTAAATTGCCTAGAATATTTCAGCCCACATGGTTTTTGGGGTCTATGTGATATTTATGATAATGAGCATGTTAATGACATTGATTTGACTTTCTAGTGCAAAGCACAAGCCTGTGAAATTGTACCTAAATTAACACATACAGTATGTCACATGAATTCAAGACTTGCTCGTAGGCATAAACATGAGTCATTGTCTGTATGTTGACCATCATATTTTCATTATATCCTATATATGATCATTGAAGCAAATATTTTGGCGTAACAATTATACTGTACCTCAAAGATTTCAAGTAAAATTTGTATTTATTAACAAATTAATTTGTATTTTTTGTTGCAAATAAAGGTTTTGTGTTGAGGCCACACTGTTTAGAATTAATTTCTGATGAGATACAGTAAGTTAATTGACCTCACTAGTCACTTTGAGATACACTTGCACTAATAACATCCATTGCTCGAGCAAGTTTCTAAAAAAATTAAAAACATTTGAGTTACATTAAGTAGTATATATTAAAAAAAAATTGCACTTCAGCTTTAGTTTGCATTAGTGCAAGAGCTAAATTGAATTACTTGATTACAATGTGTTTCTAATACTTTGATAACTTATGTTTACCTTATCATAGATTGACAATCATAACTGTGACAATGCAATTTAGTCCTACACCACCTTGTTACTCTCGGTGCCTAGTAAATGCAGACTTTGGAATACAGCTCTAGTATTTAATAGTGAAGATATGCCTAATGTTGTGGTTGGTAGAGGTAAGTTCCTGAATATTGCATTTATGTAACTATTGGATGTCGCCTTCTTTAAAAGTATGTGTTTGGTATAAGCAATTGAGATACAAGTTGCAATAAATTACAAAACTACAACATACTGCATTATTTATTCGTATGCAGGTGCATTTGAATTGTTCAAGGAAATACATCCCACAAGCACATAAGTCCTCTAAATGAATCCTGACGAGATCCATTCTCTTTCAATATCAGCCAGTTCACTCATGTTGAAATAAGATGGCCACTTCATTCAAACATGAAATTCTCACAAACATGACTGATGTCATATCACAGAAATGTCATTCTTCACATACCTAACGCCAAATATGTTAATGATACAAAACATTTGATATATATGTGCTAATAGAGTCCAAAAAAGGTCTATGGAGTGCATCATTTAAAGTGTGCCTTTTTGCACCATCTGAGTGAAGCGGTTGGTGATGGTCAAGGTGGTGTCGATGAAGCGCTCCACACAGCTCACAAGGCAAGTCTCTGTCCGGTAGTCCAATTTCGTACCTGGACTGTCCACACACTTGTCCCAGCACACATCTGTGAAGTTGTGCACCTAAAGTACAAAGAAACGATGGGACTGGAGATTAGTATCATGATCAAAATACAGACATTTTAAATAAAAATGTAATTGCATGGATGTGATCATTATTGTAACTGCATCACCATTATTTTTTTCAAGAACTTAGTAGTATTAGTCATGTTTGTAAATGTGATTTGCATGTTTTGTTTTGTTTTTCAAATTAGACTGGTATGGAAAAGCTTATTGTTAGTAAACTTTACAGTATAGATGTTTACAAATAGCCCGTACTGCACATTCAAACCTCCAAAAATATTTCACTTTACATAGCAGTTGCAAAAATACCGTTTATAGATAAACATAAACTACTACTGCCAAGCCTCTGTACAGTAATGATTAATTCCTAAAATAAACTGTAGAAATTATTTTTAGCAACTACCTTATCCGTTTAAAATATAGAAAATGTACATCATCTATGGCAGAGGGACGTGGGCTTATTGTTGCAACAATATTTGTCGTTTGATTAACATTGTGTCTGCTTATATTCCAACAACCATCTGAACCCAGGTCCATGTGGTCATGTCAAGATTGTACGCAGGGTCCACGTTGAGATACAAACCTGGGCTTGGAACTCAGCCTTCTGCTGCTCTATGGCGATCAATCGCTGAAGCTCTGTCGCTTCCGCTTTCTCCGACGCACTGAGGTTGTTAAAGCCGTCCATTGCGTTTCTTAAATTGATGTCCAATAGACAATACCGTTTTTGTTTTTTTTAGTATTAACGAATTTGAGTAACCAACGACTTTGAAAGAAGTGACCTTCTGAAGAACTGAGTGCGCGTGCGTGCGTGCGACTGCTGCTACGCGAGTTCACGTGGACAACTGCCGACATACAAATTATGGGATGTTTCGCTGTAAGCCTTGACGGCTGCTGGACGTAGTGGTTTACATTTGGAAATCTGTTCCATCCTGCTGACGTAAATTGACGCTTTCAAAGAGCGTTAAATGTTTTAGGAGGATGCCATGCCGAAAAGCAACGCTACATTTAATTATTTAGAATGCATAGTTTGAGAAGCACATTCAACAAATAAACATCGCATGATTTTTTTTGGGGTAAATTATTTAAACGTTTTTATGATCACGCTTATGAGTGGCTTTCAAAATTCGTTCTGGATAGCGTTACATAAAAGCATAACGTTCGCTGAGTAGTCGCTCTTAGTCTTAGTAGTAGTCTTTGTATCAGCAACAACTTCCGGGTTAATTGTGACGACCTTGGTTGGTTGATCGTCATGGCGGCTATTGTCCGGTTGAGTTCTGTTTGTCGCAGAGGAATTCAGCGTAAGAATACTATTTTATTTCGAAACGATTGTGTTTATTTTGAAGTTGCTCGCAAATTAGGCCAATCTTTTGGCAGCCGAACTGTTATGGTTTCTGGCGGGTCGAATGCCATTTTACTGTCTGTGTGCAAGACACACTACGCAGAAAACAGTGGCGCGGTTCTCAAGTTCATGACTTTTGTTAAGCTTGTTTGATATAGTTTGCATTACTCTTAAATGCAGTTTACCTCGCCGAATAGCAAATAAATGGGATGATCAGTAATCAGTGATTCGCGTATAGAGGGAGATAACATAGAATATGTCGTTTGCACATGGATAAATCGTTAATGGGCCTTGTTTTAATATGTCAACATTCACTTCTCAATTCGTCTCAGATTACTTAAATCAAATTAATTAAACATTTTTGGGGAAGTCTATTATATTGAATGTTTCAACAGCCAGCAATAATCCAGTACTGTCTGATTTACGACGTTAAGGCAATAACGAATAATTATGTAGTACATGTTCATGTAACGATCGGATATTTCCATTTCAGTGTTTGTTTTCGGAAGTAATAAACTAATTAATATGAAATGGAATATAATTTGGATATTTTGCCGTGACCGGCAACTCACCGCTTAGAGCGATTTTGCCGTGAGTCGTGCACTAGTCGAACTACAAGTGTTTATGCGCCAGTGAATGTGCTGGTTAGAATGGTCACGGATTCGAATCCCACGCTGTAGTTATTGTTGTTTTTAACTAGGAGCCGTGTTGAGGAATAGAAGATGTGATTGCTGCATTTTGCCAGATAACCATGTTCTGACTGAGAGTTATGGTTAGGCCGGTAATGCCAATAACCGCATATTTTTGGTTGCAAAACAAAATGAAAAATTTGTGAAAAAGGGTGAAGCGAGGCTGGACCGGCAATTGACTAATCAGAGCAGTTCACGACAAAATAACGCCAGCGGCAAAAAGTCACGGCAAAAATATCTGCTGCCAATAGAATACATTCATGTTCACTTTTTTAAACAAAAAAGTTGTCTCGATAACGTTCTGTTTTAACATTGTGTTTATTAAACATGCATTCTTTTTCCCCCACCCCTAGCCCTGTTCTACCAAAGCACCTTCCTGGCAAGGCCGTTGGTTGTACCACACAAACACCAGGAGCAAACTTACCTGTTTACTGCAAGGATTCATGCGTCCCAAACCCTAAATGGTCAGTGTGCAAGTGCTGTCAGTACAGTGGACCCTCGATTTAACAAACTAATAGAGGGAGAGGGGTTGTCCATTAAATCTGGTTGGTTGTTAAATTGAAGTATGTTTTTTTAATGGCCAAAAAAGACCCAATACAGTACAAAATTATTGTATATTTACCTCCCCTTTTAAATATATATATATATAAGAATATAATTGATATATATATATATATATATATATATATATATATATATATATATATATATATATATATATATATATATATATATATATATATATAAGAATATAATTGATATATATATATTCCAACTCATAAAACAAGTGTTGCGGTTTGTATTCTTATTCAATATATTTTGCCTCACTGCAACCCAGCCATGTGTGTAGTGTATTTACAGTAAATGTTTATTTCTCTTTGTCATATTTTAAAGCAAGCTCCGTCTCCAAAGCCGCCTCTCTCCACTGGACAGCTGAGCGAGGGTTGAGCATCCTGCTGCTGGCCATGGGGCCTGTTGCCTATTTTCACCCCGGCCCTGCTATAGATTACTCTCTGGCTGCTGCACTCACCCTACATGGACACTGGTAAGATGCAAGGAATTGAACAATCAAAGGTTAATGGGTTGGGATCGTGGGAATCAGATATTAACTAGCCCACAGCATATGTATAAACTCCAACACAAACGCATTAATAAATAGCAACAAAAAAATAAAAGATGCCTAGGAGTAGGGATGGGCGTTTGACTACATTTCTGGAATTGTGTACTCAATACCTCACCTTAGCATGTGAGACAATTAAACGACTTACCTTCAAATAAAGTAAGTCAAATGAATGTGATTTTATTTTGTATCAAACTTGTTCTGGACTGGTTGCGTTTGATGAGCAATTAAAAAATCTATTAGTAGATGATGGGAGTAGAGCATACATCCACCCTAGTCTTAATTTTGTCAACGAAAACTAAACAAATAATTTTGCCAACACACATTTTTAACTGGACTAAAAAGCTTATTAATAAACAATTAATAAAATGTACTTCACTTAACAAAAACTGGACTACTGTGGACATTTTAAACAAAAATGAGACGAAAATTAAATGATTTTGTCTCTGCCAATCTGTCACTGTGACACTAATGTGACATATAGTCTATATATAAGCCTCCGTAGCAAGGGGCAAACAAAACTCTTGAATGCGTCTGGTGAATGACAAGAGCACGGCGTGGGGGAGGGTGACTCTCCCGATCGCATGTTTCTTTAGGAACGCTACGAGGCTTACCTCGCTTTCTTTGTATCCGTTTCACATTGAGAGCCAGCCGCCATTCTACTTCACTGCCACTGATCTGAATATTGTGAATGGATAGCCGAATGAACTGGATAAACGTTTCTCGGCATACGATCTTATACATTTACAGTATCGAAATTAGAGAATATTTGAGACAGTACTTAGTAGAAACCGCGTGATTTATGATGTTTTAAATTTGTTAAACATAAACAAGAGGACTTAAGACATTTTTCAACTTGCCTGAAATACATGTATAAATTATATTTTTAATAATGTTTAGTGGAGGTAACTTGTATATTTTTTTTAATTAAAGAATTATAACTGTAATTCAACAAAAGATGCTTCTGCCAAATCTAATATTTGGGTCTAAGGAACTCGGCGATAAAAGAAAAAGGGGCTCTTCAAAGCAGTGCATACTGTCCACTTGTTTTTTCTTTTTTACTTGTTAAGAAATAGTGACCACCCCGCTACCCCCACCTATACTAATGCTGCATTTGAGGATGGTCGTAAGTCAGACTTTTCCGAGTTCAAACCAGGAAGTGTGTACGAGAATGCCCCTTTGAACTCAGAAATTTCTCTTACACAAACCGTGAATGGTAAAACACAACTTCCTCAAGTATAAAACGAGATAGCTTTCTTCATTCATAAATATTCAACATAACTTCACGTAACACAACGTACATGACAGACAGTATGCCGCTATCTCCCTGCATGAAATTATACAGTGAAATACTGAACTGTATGGAATGCTTATGAAATAAGATAAAAACAATAAATGAAGCAAAATTGCGAGACGGCAAGTTAGCTGAAGTTCAAAATGAGTTTTGAGGACCAAAATAAAAAACAATTTATCACTATTTGCCATTTTGGTTGTTTACTTTTGCCCCGACCGCTTTTCGGTCAGAACTGGGAAAAAACAACTCTGATATATCCGACTTCCGACCATCCTCAAATGCAGCATAAGAGCCAGAGGTGGGCACTTCCGTCAATCGTCATTTCCCGTCAATGACGATGCCCACCTTTTGGTTAGTGTACAATGACGCGAAGCCTTGGAAAAAATACACAGACAGAGCACCGAGTGAAGCCGGATCACTTCCGTTGATCGCGGTGAGTACACACATTTTTTCTTTTTCCGTGTATTTTTGTGAAGCTTGGCATTATCAAGCATTCGCTAAAAGTGCTGAAGCACTCAGCAAAGGTTGCCCTATCAAACCCAGAAAAGGGGGGGGGCAGACAGCCGCAGCACAGCTGTGAGCAATAGTCGGCCAAGTCCTGGTTAGTTCCGGCTGGTTGCGGAGCCGTAAAAGTGGCTTGAGCTTAGTGTCTGTCTGTCTGAGCAATGTGCTGGTCCATCAGTTTGAGCAAACACGAGACAGCCTGGCAGGTGCAGGGCCACAAATCCCAGTCACGAGTGGTGATAAATCCTCCTAAGCTAAGGCCTTCACTCGGCCAGGTGGATATCTTAGGAGACCGGGTTGCGTCCTCTTTGACTACAACCAGTGAGACAAATATCCTGATGTCATTTGGTGGCGGCAGCGGTGCAATGAGGTGTAACACGAAGGCTGAAAAGTTCCTTGTGTGAAGTCTGTGTCTGATAGGATTAGAAAACTTAAAGCTCCAAAGAATGTTGGCAATGAATGAACCCAAATGAAGCTGCTCCACTTGGAATTGGCAGAGGTGTCAAATTGCTTGACCAAAGAGAGTTTAGCCACTATAACAATTCCGTTATTTTCATTGTCTAAGTCTGATATTGTGACACGTACGATGGGAGGTTTGGGGCCAGATTTAAGAACCACTATTAAACTTGACTCTCTTAAATGCAACTACTGTATCAATCTATGTGGTCCAACGAACATCTTTCTTTGCATACATTTTTATGCACAAATGTATAAAACGCACGATGGTGTAATTGCTGCACCAAGTGGAGATGTTAGGGGTGTCGGGCGATCGCATGACTTCAATAGTAACTAACTTGCGATTAATCACGGAAAAAATGTTTAATACAAATATGGCTTATTTTAGTAATTTATACAGTAATTTCATAAAATTGAGTTAAAATTAAAAATATGTACTGTACTGTAGGTCATAATTCTGCCACTAGGTGGCATAATTGCATTTGTAAGACGTTAGTGACAGCTCAGTGCATTTTTCCTTTCATATTAAGAGTTATCTAATTTTTAACATGATGTCACTTTTTTTCAAATTGTAAAATACAACTTGACCCCAGTCTCCAAAAATATATGCATTATTATTACTGCTAGATTTTGACGTGGACGTGTCTGCTGCATTGCGACTGGAATTTCCCTAGCAAGGGGCGGTCATTAATTGTGCGTTAAAAAATATATATAGTGGCGTTAAAGCAACTTTAACGTAGTACTAAGGAACTTTTCAACCATAATAAAATGTTTTAACTCTTCTGATGAAACTTTGACTTAAAACTAGCTAAATGGTAGCTTTGCCATGGCTTGAGGGGGTCTGTATCATTTTTGAGCAACTTTGAGGAGGATGGTAGGAACACTGCCACACAAAAAAATACAAATGTGCTGACTGCTTTATGGCATACGTCAAAAGCTACCCCGGATGAAAGGACAGTCAAGGATCAACATTGGCTTGGATTTCACCCTCTGGAGTGAGCTAAAAAATGATGCAATGCGCTAGTCCTTATTGACCTTTTGCACGTGACGTCACAGCCCTCATGGGAACGCCCCCTCTGGGACACTGGGCGGCAAAAGGGCCACTTACCTGTATTGTAACCATTGAATCTCGTACAGCGTAAAGTTCTTTATCTAATCGATTATTTTACGGTCAGTTATACAGACAAAGGAGCAAACCAAATGTTGCTTTTTATCTCATACCTACCAATGAAGACGAAGGACGTCGATTGATAGCAGCAATCAACCGAAAGGACGAGCAGCCCACAAAGTATTCATGGATTTGCAGCGATCATTTTTTGCGCGGTTAGTAGATAAATGTTCATACATTTTACTAGTAAACGTACACTCTAACAGAGGTGTCAAATTGTGTGTTTCAAATCACATTAACGAGCCAGAGCATTAGCATCCACGCTAACTGCACAAACACACAGCTTAGTTTTAAAATGCACCCTCTTCAAAACTATTAAGTGCATTTGACTGTTTAATAAGGGGGGATTTTGCCTTTGTGCTTGGAGTTTTTAACTCTGGAGTCATATTCATGAAATGACTGCATAGCTTGCCACTACGATAGTCATTTGTTCCATGCTAGTAAACATAGTAAAATAACATCACAGCGTTTCAATATAGAACGGACTATGTAAAAATAAGTCTGTTAGCATGATAAACAAGTTTTAACTATGCATTACGAGGCATATTGTCCCCCGGCGTGAGCGTAGCATCTCGTCCCAGAGACTCAGCCAGTGACAAGCTTTTGAATCAGCCCTGGTGTAAGGAGAAGCGACAGCATTGACTACATAACGATATAGGTCGTGCGCTGTGAATTGCAAAGTCGGCGATTTGATTAACTTGGTAAAAACGGCAGGCAACAGAAGGTAAGGGGCTGTTTTCAAAACTAGCGATCTCCAACTTAAGTAAATATCGCGCTCTATGTGTAACTTTGACTGACAGACGACTTTTGATTGAAGTAATAGATTCCATGATTCTATGGGCGATAATAACTTTTAATTTGTAAAATAACAGTCGCTAAGTCACTACATCGCTCCGGGCCACGTCCACTTCCATTCAACAATCATTTCCTTCTGCCGTCCATCATATGGCAGTCACGTGATCACGTGACGTCGGTGCAAATGGTCTATAGGAAATATGGTCTTCCTTCAGACATAACAATACCGCTTTTGTCCATACGGTGCCGCCATAATCAAAGTAAACTGAAAGTTCCTTAGTGTTACTTTAAATAAACTCAAAATTAACACACAAATTTTGATATCCTTAATTCAATTACATTTTCTTCACCACGTCCTTGGACGTTGGAGTCTTGAGTAAATACACTATTAATTGCTCAATCCCATATAATAGTCAAACGTGAATGAGATAAGATTACTAACTCGTGTGTTTGTTTTTTTCTTGTAGGGGTCTTGGGCAGGTGTTGACAGATTATGTTCATGGTGACACCAAGATTAAGATAGCCAACGCGGGTCTCTTCCTCCTGTCCACAGTCACGTTCGCCGGCCTTTGCTACTTCAACTACAATGACGTGGGCATCTGCAAAGCCATCGCCCTGCTTTGGAGCAATTGAACATGAATATGGACTGGCAAGGTGACCCAAACATGTTTAATGTAAATTCTTATAAATACACAGCTTTGACAATATTTCCAGGTGTGTAATTGTACGTCATATTAATCAATTCAACTGAATTACTTAATTTTCTTACCTGCAAAGTGGGATTGAGTTTGTCAAAGCTCAGTGTGGCCTGGACCTTGTAATTTGTGTCCAGTAATGAAGTTGGTCAATGTCTTTTCTAGTCTGTGTACTATGCCATATCATATCTTAGTTGATCACAATCATTGTACTTCATAAAGCGCCATATTTTTTCCACAAAATGTCACGTTGCACAGACCAGAATAGTCTTATATGACATCTAATTTATTTTTTTCCCCACATTAGGATTATATCTGTTGGATGATTTTCAACTACGGCATATTTTGTTTTAATGACTACATGTACATACCTTTTGATCTTTATCCTTCTGATTTAAGATGTGCTGTGTTGTATTTTAATGTTGCATTTGAGACGCTTCATGTTGGTCAAAGGATTTATTGCAACAAAACAAAACAGCATGTACTAAGTTGTATTTGTACCTGTCTTTTACTGTATGTCTCTCAGCTTTACTGTAAAGACCTCTTCAAAATGTAAGAATTTTATTTGTATCACTCGAGCAAGGCAATTTTGTTTCTTTTAAGGCCTTCGGCTGAACCCACAGCAAGCCCTCTGCTTGATTTGAGCCTTATGTTATTATTGATGCAGTTCACTGGGTGGTTGATCACTATCTTGGCGCAGTCATACATAACAATAACAAAGTCAAGGCGAAGCTTTTAAATAGTAGTATACCAATATGTTCGTTTTTGTATTGGTGATTATAAACACACACACACAGGAATTGTGTATCAGTTGATTTATGGATTCAATGTTTTTTTTCCACCCCAGTAAATACATCAGCAATTGGTCTGTTTCTGAGCAGTTAACACAATTTTATCAATTTCACAACAATTAAATATGATATATATATTGCATTTATTAAAAAAATTTTTTTTTTTTACAATTTTAAGCAGATGCTGGTTACAAGAGGAACAGAGAAATACATTGTGTAGCTTCTGAAAGTTGACAAGCTAATGTCAAGAATACATAAAGACTTAAGAAAGCGTCATCTGACTGCATTCGTCCACTTCGTCAAATGCTTTATGTAAGACCAAGGTGAGCTGAGAAGGGTTATTTTCCTCAGGTTCAAACCCCAAAACTTCATGTGGGTGAAGGGAGGACTCAAACTTGCATTTTTTTGCTCCCCCTGATACAGGAATCATGTAGAACAAAGCTTCATGTTTAGACGGTTCAATATTGTCTGGAATATCCTGTTTAAAACACATAATACACAAATGGGTTATAACTGAACCCATTGAAAACTGTATAAAGTAGACCGTCTATGGGTAAAAGAGCAATATGTGGAGAAGAAGACCTGAGATACTTTTAGAAAGGATTAATACTCACCATTGCCTTTGGGTATATTTCTCGATTCTCATTACAGCAAACCACCATCTTAGTCCCATTTTTATTAGCATACATCATGACAGCAAAGCCCTTCCTGACCATATGGCCAGATTCATCGTAAAACTGAAAGTTGAATTTGCAATCTAAAGGGGTGGGGGGGGACAGAAGAAAAATAAAGTTTTTATTTTTTTTTACACCACAGTGTAGGTTTATCCTGATACACCGTGATGGTGAACATCTTAACATCCATCTATCCATCCATCTTTTTCAACATTGGTGGTCAAGCTTTTTGTTTTGTTTAATGTTTATACAGCTAACATAGATGGCTAGTTTGCTACTCAGCCTGCAGTGTATACAGTACGCTTATAACTCCAAAAAGGAATCGCTTTAGCAGTCTAAAGAGGGCTGGATGCCTTTGTTTTGTTTTTCATATTTTGTGGATGACTCACTGACACCAAACTTCAACGCGCAATAAAAGCCAAATGACACTCCAGTGACCACAATGACTTATTACAGACAATTTACTGTGGCTGATATGCATTATGCAACCACTGCAATACAGCAATCTAATCAAGTATTCATTTATGTTTACAACCAGGAAAGCAAAACAACTTAGCCAGGAGCTGAAAACCTCAACAAAATGTGTACCTCAACATAGAACCACAACTTAAAAAGCCCCAAATGTCACACAAAAACTTTCATCATTCTAAAATGATTTGTCTCAACAAAGACTGCACAGTACTGTTCAAAGAAGAATGTGTAAATGCATTTGTAACCAGTAGCAAAATTAATGGTCACGTGTTATCAATGGGTAGTGTTTTATTTGTGATTATTTTATACTTGTGATTTTTAATGTAAAAAATAAATAAAAACGAAACACCCTTTTTAGCACCGCCTCCTGGTGTCGAGTCTGTCGACAGAAAGGGATTCTTGACTCATTGAGCCATTTTCAGCAGTAAAAAAAAGTTAATATTTTATCCAGAATTAATTTGATAAATTTTCATGTACAATTAATACCTTTAAAAAAAAAAATCCACTTGCTGTCAACTGAAGATGACACCAGGAGGCGGCGCTTCATAAAATATCCTCCTTTGATGGCTGAAAATGGATGGATTTCAGTACACTATTCTGCTTCCTTATTTCACAAATGCAATATGTTTAAACTAGTGGGGCTTAAGGGGAGAATGCATATGAAATGAATGTGGGCCCCAATTGTTATTAATACCCTACAGAGTACAGACAGCATTTACTTTGCTCCTTATTTGGATAGATTCACGTAGCACTGCTTTGCATCCATCCATTGACTGGCGTAGTACCATAGACACAATTTACAGTACATACACGTGAGTATGTCGATGCCACAGCCATATTAGATGTGGCAATCATCTTGGTTGGCGTGCAAGAACATTTGAACTTGACTTGTGCTTTAAAATGTAAAACTGATCACATTAAAATGTGAAATTTAAAATCTTGAAATGCGAAACTATTGACATGATTCTGAACTTTTTTTTGGGTGGTGGTTGTGGCAGCAACACACTTATATGCTCTTATCATACTGTAGGTATGAAAATGTTTCAGTGATTATTGTGCCTTTTCTTTACACTTGACAGTAAATCATGTTTAAATTGCCTTTACAGTTAAAGCTGCTCTATGTAGGAAATTGAATTGCTACTGCCACAAGTGGCCAAAAAATGAAACTGCACTGTGTGCGAGGATCCCGACCAGTCATTTCTACCGCTAATCTCCCGACTTTACAGCAAAGTACAGTTAACATTGTGGAGATGTAACGGTAAGCGGCCGATTACGAGACTCCCGCTGGAGGCCGTGATAGTCAAGAAGACTTGATTCTACCCATAAGACATCCAATATAGTACTGGGAAAGCATTTGGAGGCAGGAGGGGAGGGGACTGCAGCACGCAGCGTTACACCAAATAGTAAAAGAGACGACCAGACACCATCTGGGATTTTGTGAGTTCCGCGAACGGCCATTTTGGGCCAGTGCCCAGCCCCTCACCATGTCAATAAATATTAATCGCCGCATGTCGCCGGGCTCAGTTCTTAAGGCGACAAACGATAAATAGTAATCACTCGTCAGTACCAACGACAAATAAATGACTAATTAGTAGCATTCACAATAGCTAACATGTTGTAGCTACAATTGGCTATTGTCACATAGGAAAATAAGGAGACATTTAGCCTAAATGGAATGCCCCAAGAATACAAATGACGTCATATCCGCAGACAGAGGGCGGGAACTTCGAACCTGAATCCAGTCTGACAACTATTGGCCAGAGTGGTTAAAAACGTTCATATTGCCTTCTAGTACAGTGGTTCTCAACCGCGGTCCTATCCAGCCTGTTTTCCATGGTTCCCACAGCCAACACAGGTGTTTCAAACGATCAGCTAATCAGCATTCTCTGCATGAAGCCTGATAACGATCCTCAGCTGTGTTGGCTGAGAGAGACATGGAAAACAGGCTGGATAGGGGTACTCAGGGACCGGGGGTTGAGAACCACTGTTAAAACAATCATTATTTTATGTACACAATAAGTTAACACAACCTTTTATTGTCTTTAAAAGAAAAACAATGATTGTATTGGCCAGATGCTTGCAGGAGTACCTGTTGTGAACAACTAGTGTTAATCTGCTAATTAGAAGATGTTTGAGTCATAAATGGTCAAATAAAAAGGCTAGTGTAAAGATATTATTAGGCAAAATCCTACAGAGAGAAACTTCGATAAAGGTTTTACGATGGAGGCAATTTCAAAGCTGGAACATATATTTGAATTTCCATTGATTCGTTTGGAACCAAGATAAATTAAAAGTCACAGAATGAATTTTGGTCAGCTTTTTAGTTCCAATGAAATAGTAATTTAAAAAACAACAACAACTTGAAAACAGAAAATCCACCTATCAGAAAGTCACTGAAAAACAACAGACTGACTTCTTACCAGGTAAGCCTTGCTGCTGTTTAGTCAAGTTGTGGACTTTAAATTGGCTGTCATCCCCTAAAAACAGATATTTGTTGTCGTTATTGCGAATCAAAGTACTCAAGCAGCTGAACGATCTTCTGAAAGAATCCTCTTTCACATGCCCATCTGGAAAAGAAACATATACTGAAAATGATAACAGAAACGATACTTGCATATATATAAATATTTAAACAATGTTAATCCATACATGTATTGACTATCAATTTCTTTACCTGTCTCATCCACATTAAATAGGACTGAAAGAAAGAAGAGGACAACAATTCAGACTTTGCATTTAAACAAACAACAAAAAACAAAGTACAAAAACAAATCTAGTAATGGAACAACAGATAATGAACCTAAATTATTTGCCATTGTTGTAGTCGCTTAAATTCAGAATATTATCAGTAAGTGTTTAGGCTTCTTAAAATACAGGCTTCAAGACATTATTTGTTAACCAAATGCAATATATTGTATGTAACTATACAGTTCAACAACCATTTGAATTGAGTGTTTATTATTAAAGGTATTATTGTACTGCTAATTAGCTGCATCTGAAAAAAACTGTAGTTAGCTTAATATACAAACCCAATTTCCAGTGAAGTCGTTTAAAATGTAAAAACAGATTACAATGACTTGTCAAACCACATTCAATAGAATATACTACAAAGTTCAAACTGATAAACTTGACTGTTTTTGTTCGTTTGTTTTTGCAAACATTCTCTCATTTTTAATTTGATGCCTACAACATATTGTAAAAAAAGCTGGGACAGGGCAACAAATGACTAAATGCTAAAAAAATGTTTGGAACATTCCACAATATCATCAAAATTGTCAGAGAATCAGGAGACATCTCTGCGTAACCAACAGTGAATGCCTGTGATCTTCGATCCCTCACGCAGCAATGCACTAAATACTGGCACCATTGCATAAAAGTATATTGCCCTGGGGGATGAGTAACACTTCATAAAACAATTGTCAGTTAACAGAGTTTGTCGCTAGTCTACAAATGCAAGTTAAAACTGTAAATCAATCTATGCAAAGCAAAAGCCGTATTCCAACACCATCCAAAAACACCCCTGGCCTGTCTGGGCACAAGCTCATCTGAGATGGACTGATGCAAAGTGGAAAAGTGCGCAATGGTCTGATGAGTCCACAATTCAAATTTCCAGTTTTTGAAAATCATTGCTGTTGTGTCCTCCAGACCAAAGAGGAAAAGGACCATCCGGATTTTTATCAGTGCAAACTTCCAAAGTCAGCATCTGTGATGATAGTATGGGGATGTGTTAGAGCCAATGGCATGGGTAAATTGCACATCTGTGACAGTACCATTAATACTATAAGGTACATACAGGTTTTGGAGAAACATGATACATGTTTTTCGGAGATGTCCCTGCTCTTTTCATAGACAATGCCAGTTAGAACAGCGTGGCTTCGAAAAAAGTGCGAGTACTACCCTGGCCTGCCAGCAGTCCAGGCCTGCCTTACCCTGAAATTGTGTAGTGCATCATGAAGACTTGAGCAGCTGAAGTTGTACATCAAGCAAGAATGTGAAAGAATTCCACCTACAACAATACACCAATTCTCAGTTTCCACTTTCCAAAGATATATTGAGTATTGTTAAAAGGAAAGGTGGCGTAACGCAATGGTAAACCTGCCCCTGTCTCAGTTTTTTAGAATGTGTTACAGGCATCAAATTTAAACTCAGAGAATATTTGTAAACACCCATGTTTATCAATTTGAACATTAAATATACATATATATGTCTTTGTAGTGTATTCAGTTGATTATATGTTATAAAGAATTTGAAAATCATTGTATTTTGTTTGTATTTACGTTTTACACAATGTGCCAACTTCAATGGATTTGGGGTTTGTAGTCTTGGCTGTACAACATAATTATAAGCAAGATGTATGTAAGGAATTGAACTGACCTTGGAAATGGAACCTGCGATCACTTATGCCAACGAACTCAACAGGGGATGGAGCATTGGTAGACATCGAATTCACCTGTTATGAAAAAAAAAGTTGAGGTTTTATTATCATTAGCAATCCATCCCTACGGAAGCGTATTGGATTCACTTGAAAAAAAAAAAACCTCCTGGTTTCTGACTAGTTTTGGAGAGAGCTTTGTTTTTTGGAGGTTTTTTTTCTTTTCTGTTTTTATGAATATTTGTTTTATATTTTATATAGTTCCCTGTTTTATAAAAATAAAATTTTATTTTCTGTTTTTCTGAATATTTTTTTCTGTTTTTCTGATTATTATTATTATTTTTAACTGTTTTCCCCTCAGAGATTAGAGAGCAAACAACAATACAGTAGGCGTCTTCTTTTCTTTTCGGCTTTTCCCTTCAGGGGTTGCCACAGCGAATCAATTGAAACCATACTGCTGCTCACAAACGTTCACCTCTGCCCTCAGTCTAGCTTCAACTACTCTTTCCCATAGCTTCATTGTGTGGCTCATCAGCTTTATTCCTCTGTAGTTGCCACAACTGCATGTCTCCCTTGTTCCTAAAAATGGGCACCAGCACACTTCTCCATTCCTCAGGCATCTTCTCACTATCTAAGATCCTATAGAACAACCAAGTCAGAAATTCTACTGCTACCTCTCCTAGACACTTCCATACCTCCACAGATATATCATTAGGACCGAGTGCCTTTCCTCTCTTCATCCTCTTCAATGCCCTTCTCACTTCATCTTTACTAATCTTTAATACTTCCTGGTCCACAACAGTCACCTCTTCTACTCTTTGTTCTCTCTCATTTTCCTCATTCATCAACTCTTCAAAGTACTCTTTCCATCTTCCATCACACTACTGGCATCTGTCAACACACTTCCATCCCTTTCATACCCTAACCTGCTGCACGTCCTTCCCTTCTCTGTCTCTTTGCGTTGCCAACATGTATAGATCAGTCTCTCCCTCCTTACTGTCCAACCTAGCATACAAGTCATCGTAAGCCCCTTTTTTGGCCTTTGCCACTTCTACTTTCACCTTACGCTGCATTTCCCTGTACTCCTGTCTACTTTCTTCAGTCCTCTAAGTGTCCCACTTCTTTTTAGCTAACCTCTTTCTCTGGATCCACTTCTGCACCTCCTCATTCCACCACTAAGTCTCCTTACCTCCTTTCCTTCCAGATGACACACCAAGGACTGCCTACCTTTCTCTTTGATCACATTTGCTGTAGTTGTCCAGTCATTTGGAAGCACCTCCTGATTATCCAGAGCTTGTCTCAACTCCTTCCTGAAAGTTATACAACACTCTTCCTTTTTCAGCTTCCACTATTTCGTCCTCTGCTCTGCCTTTGCAGTCTTTGTCTTCCTCACCACGAGAGTCATCTTACACACTACCATCCTATGCTGTCTGGCTACACTCTCACCTACCACTACTTTGCAGTCGCTGATCTCCTGCAGATTACACAGTCTACACAAGATGTAGTCTACCTGTGTACTCCTACCTCCACTCTTGTAGGCCACCCTATGTTCCTACCTCTTCTGGAAGAAAGTATTCACGACAGCCATTTCCATTCTTTTTACAAAGTCAACCACTATCTGTCCTTCTGCGTTCCTCTACTGGTACCAAACTTAACCATTACCTCCTCATCACCTGTTTCCTGCACCAACGTGTCCATTGAAGTCTGTACCAATGACAACTCTCTCACTTCTAGGGATGCTCCGCATCATTTCATCAAGGTCCAACCAAAAGTTCTCTTTCTCCTCAAGCTCACATCCTACCTGTGGCGCATACCCACTAAGAACATTGATCATCACACCTTCGATTCCTAGCTTCAGGCGCATCACTCTATCGGACACTCTTTTTACCTCCAGGACGTTCCTAACAAACTCCTCCTTCACGATAACTCCTACTCCATTTCTCTTCCTATTTACACCATAATAGAACAACTTGTACCCTGCTCCTAAACTTCTAGGTTTGCTCCCTTTCCACCTGATCTCCTGAACACACAGTATGTCCACCTTTCTTCTATGCATCATGTCAACCAGCTCTCTACCTTTTCCTGTCATTGTTCCAACATTCAAAGTCCCTACTCTCAGTTCTAGACTCTTGGTGTTCCTCTTCTCTTTCCTCCTACGAAGACACCTTTCTCCTCTCCTTCTTTGACCAACAGTAGTACAGTTTCCACCTGCACCCTGTAGGTCAACAGCACCGATGGCGGTTGTTAACCCGGGCCTCGACCGATCCGGTATGGAAGTCATATATTTGATTCGCATGTTTGATTTGGCCAAAGTTTTACATCGGATGCCCTTCCTGACACAACCCTCTGTATTTATTTGGGCTTGTGACCGGCACAAGAAGACACTGCACATTCAGATCTGCTAGATGTAGCAATGTTTGTCCAGGATCAGTTGGACAGATATGGCATGCTCTATGGATACAAGATTATGCATTTGAAATGCATTCAGGCTGACTATGTGGTGACTCGAGAGACAATTAGGATACTGATGAAAATACTGGATCGCTATTAGCGAGTCTGCAACAAGTCACTTGGAGTTCAGAGGTAAAATACTTAAAAATATTAAAACAGAGCTGGTGCTTCTGTTTTAATATTTTTTAAACTTGTTTCAATAATTACAATAATTACCTTTTCTGAGTATTTTTTTCTCCTGTTTTTCTAAATAATTTTCTCCCCGTTTTCGGAATATTTTTTATGACAGAAAAAAATATTCAGTAAAACTGAAAAAATAAATCTGAAAAACTGAAGAAGAAAAAAACAAAGCACCCCCCAAAAAATTGTCAGAAAAACAGTTGTTTTTTTCAAGTGAATGCAATACACATACCTTTTCTACAGTGCTTGTATTTTTACATAATTTCTACATATATATGCAAAATATACCTCATCACATAAAAGTGTACACCACATATAAACATTAATACATACTTTACAGTTTTCCCAATATACACAATTAGTTGTGCACATACTGCCCCCCCAATGACAATGTTAACATTCGTTTGTACCCTTAATGCCAACAAAAAGGTAGAGAAAGGATCCCTTTGTCTGTTTGGAACCGTACTTATGTGTACCATGGCGTTCAATTGTGTGTTACATCACCAAAAAAATTGTACCTTGGAGAACAAAAATGTACCTCTACAGTCACCTTTTTTCTAAGAGTATATGGTAGAAAGTAGAAAATAATGCACTTCCTGTTAAAAAAAAAAAGTATTAAAAAAAATTCCCAAGTAGAGCATGCATTTATTTCCGCCCACAGAAAGTAGTGACAGACACGTTTTCTCACAGTACTCAAAGAATGTGGTCACACCCGGCCTGAACACGACTGACAATATATTGTCTTGAGTTGACACGAACACATGATGCCTGTCGAAACAACCACTTCCTTGACTATCTATCATCTGGTATCTATCAACTATTATGTGATTGGTCAGAGTATCTCAGTGGGTATCTCAGATGTGTCAACTATCCTAGCCGGAACGAAATTTGTTCTTCTTGCAGTCTCCCCAAAAAAAAAAAAAAAAAAATCCAGAGGCCATGGTGTCGTCTTACAGTGCAGCAAGAGGAATGGAATTTGTTCAGCAGTGCTCAAAAAAATAAATGCTGACTTGACTTTATCCAGTGCCATAAAAATTCCCCACTTAAGTATTTAAGATCATCAAAACAAATTTCAATATCAGACAAAGATAAGCCAAGTAAAAATAAACTGCAGTTTTTAAATGGTGAATTGATGTATTAAGAAAAGCAACCTGGTTCTGTATGGAAAAATGACTTGCCTGCCCAAAACAAATAAATGGTTGGGTCATCTCCAGCAACAGCAACTGAAATGAAGCGTTTTCTATTAATGGCAATGAGTCTTTCACATATCTGTGGAGATATTTTGGCCCACTCTTCCTTGTATAGTTGTTTTAATTGAGCAATACTGGAAGGTTTTCGAGCATAAACAGCCTTTTTAAAGTGACAAGGTAGGATTTAGTGCCATTCTAGGGGTGAACTAATAATTAATTCATTTAAAAAATATATGTTCTATTACACCAACGTACATTTTTATATAATCGTAGGCGTAATTGCTAATTATATTACATCGCTTGCGCCGCGTCTTACAGGAGGCTTGCATATTTCGCCGCCATGTTTCTGCTACAGATAGCCAAAGGAGAAGAACGTAGGCGGACGTAATTAGCCTCTGGTGGTGCTTGCAGCTACTGTCGTTTGTATGACTACATTTACAGTTACATTTACAGTTACATTTACCCAGTTACATTTACTTGAGTAACTTTTTGAAAATGTTTTACTTCTAAGAGTAGTTTTACCACACAATACTTTTTACTTTAACTTGAGTAGATGTGTGAAGAAGAAACGCTACTCTTACTCCGCTATAGTGTTGTCACAATACCAACATTTTGGTATCGGTACCAGCATGTAGTTTGATACTTTTCGGTACTTTTTCCAAATCAAAAGACAATTGGGGGAAAAAAAGTATTTATTTTTCTTCCCCAAAAATTCTTGTATATATATATATATATATATATATATATATATATATATATATATATATATATATATATATATATATAAATAAATAAGAGAGAGAGAGAGAGAGAGAGAGATACACCAAGGAATGCTTTGTCCAAAATATTTTGGTACACGGTATTGAGCCCATTTATTGAAAATTGCACACAAAAAAATCTCTAAATATTGATATTCATGCCAGGTCTGATGTGTGTGCAAAGTTTCACGAGTTTTCACCCATGTTTAGACCCTCAAAAAAAATCTAAATTTTCTCTGTAAACTGTGCATCGCCACGGCAACAGCATGTGACGAAATAAAAAGCTTTTGGTAGCTTTTCATCTTAAACATCTGAAGATGTAACACGGCAGGTTTGAAGGTGATCGGATACAATCTGTAGGATGAGTTCATTAAAATATGCCTTCCATAAAAGGCTCCAAAAAATGTCAAAGTAAATCACAAAATGGGAGACTTCCTGTTAGGCTTCAAAGGACTTGTACTACGTCGTGGGTTGTTTCACATGCCTCCAAATGTTCCTGGCTCTAGGCGATTCGTTCAACCGGAAATGTGTCATTAATCCCTTCAGACTCATAGATGGACGCAGTGGACATGACATATTTGCGTGTCTAAACCAATAAAAACGCATAATTTGGATGGTGTCAACACTTCGGGTTCATGATTGGATTCTACATAACCAATCACAATCGCAAGTTGATTTGCATGATGTTCATGTTAAAAATGTTGCATATAAGCTCATAGGTTTACAACATGTTACAGCCATATTATCCTGGCGTCCACTATACTGAAAACATGAGATAACCCACCAAAAACATTTCCATGTTCTTATGTGGGAAAAGAGTCCAAATCAGCAAAAAAAATAAAAAATTTGCCCAGCAGAAAAAATGTGGGTCTGAAGGGGTTACTTAATCCGAGCAGAAACACAAAGTGACAAAACATCACATCGGAGATCCTGTTATTGTTTATGAAAAAAAATTAAAACGGCATTTGTTATTATGACAGACAAGTCCATTGTGAAAAACGGTTACATTGTCATGCAACAACTATGCTACGCAATGCACATTCAGGGTTTTTCCTGTGTACAAAATTCTGAGGCGGCCACCTCCACCTTATTTGCTCACAGCCTGAGTGACTGATAATGAATGAATGCTTTAACATGATAATAGTCATATTCTTCTTTGAACTATTATTCTTATTATTGCCTGTAAAAAATGAAAGCAAGTCAGTTGAATTTACAGAATACATGCACGTCATGACGCATGGTCAGGATTAGGGATGTTCAATACCACTTTTTATACAATATATTATTTTTCCTTAAAATTGCATGAAGTTGATGGCAACTTTGCATTCATATAATTTCTAATTTCTTGTCCCTGATCGTAAAACGGCCACAGGAGGGCGGCCGATAATGGTATCGGTCACCGTCATGAGTACCGATACCTTCAAATAAGACTGGTATTGGCACCAATACTGACACATCATATTGGTAGTCACTCATCATAGTCAAGATGATACCTCAATTTGTGCCAGGAAGAACCCCGCACATTACATTTGCAACAGTTTGTTTTCTGCACATGCTGTATTCGCAAGGATTCACAGGAATTACATGTATGCGCAGCTTCGTCACACTCGCTAAACGAGCCTAACTTGAATACATTGATTTCTTGGAGGCGTTTTCATGTTATTTTCTGTCTCAACTGTGAAAATTCCACAGTGTGCATCAATACGCAATATATAACTCAGTGCTTCCGGTGCGCAACCCACCAGAAATACTCAAGCAGAGGTGAACAAACATGACAAACAGGAAAGAACTTTTGGAGCGAGGAGGATACCGACTGCTTTATTAGGCATGGTGAGTGACATGAATATGTCTTTTATTGACCGTAGAAAGTCAAAAGCGGAAACGATGTCTATTTGCGTAATGACGGTGCCCAGAAAAACAAAACCGCAGCAATTACATAAAAAAGAAACATACCATGTTTAGGTTTTTTTGTGTGTGTGTGTGTGTGTGTGTGTTCTTGTTTGCTTTTGGTTCCAAGTCTGTTTTGTTGGGTTTTTCTTGTCTCCCTTTGTCTCGTTAAGTGTGATCTTGTCCACCTGAGCTCGTCTACTCTCCCTCTTGTGTCAGCCAATCAGTGCCCCCAGTCAGGTGTGTCTTGTCCAGGTGTCCGTTGTTGTGTAATTAGTTAGTGTGTATTTATGCTGCATTCGAGGATGGTCAGAAGTCGGACTTTTCAGAGTTCAAACCAGAAACTGTACGGAACTGCCCTCTTGAACTCGGAAATTGCGAAGTTGGAAAAAAAAAGACCCCGACCTCACCGACGGACTACAATGCGACGTCACTCTACAATGGCAATCCCTTTGGAAACATAGACCGTGTATGGAAAACGCAACTTACTCGAGTATAAAACTAGATAGCTTTCTTCATTCATAAATATTCGAACATAATTCCACGTAACACAACGTACGTAACAGTAGGCCGCTATCTCCCTGCATGAAATTATACGGTCAAATATTGAACTGTATAAAAAGCTTATGAAACAAGATAAAACAATAAATGATGCAAAATTGCGAGAAGGCAAGTTTGCTGAAGGTCAAAATGAGTTTTGAGGACCAAAATAAAAAAATATTTATCACTATCACTATATTCTGGTTTCTGTCTTGTTCCACCTTGTCCTCTGTCTCCTGTTTAGCCAAACCCTTTAGTTTACTTGATTCCTTGCCATATGACACCATTTTGTCACCCCATTGTTTCATAGACACAGACTGAGATCTCACCGATGATGATGATGAAGGCTCTTTTTTTGGTTAATGCACTTAGTGATTCCGGTTCCGATTTAGACACTGATTTGGATTTTTTCATACTAGCACTTTAGACCCTTATATGTTTTCGTCACGGTTTTCTTTTATGAATTATTTTAACTCCATGTCACGTGACTCTCGTTGTGCAAACCATCTAGCCCCTTGTCACCTTCACATTATGATTATGTCCCCTCACCTAGTCAAAGCCTCTCAAGTCACGTTCCCTCAGTCACTGTATCCTTGGTTTCGGGTATCCCTGGTGCTCCTCACTCCCCATGGCAGCAGGCTGAAGTGCCCCCAGTTCCTGCTCTTCAGATAGGCAGCCACAGCCAAGTCAGCCACAGCCAAGTCAACTACAACCAAGCCACGTCAACCCAAGCCACAGCCAAATCAAACCAGTTTCAGCCTGCTAAGTCTCAGCCTACCACGTCCGCCCAGCCAGTCAGCCAAGCCAACCCAAGCACAGCCCAGCCAAGCGTAAGCCTCGCCTGTGCCGCTGCAGCCCATGGCCTCTTTGTCTCGGCCGCTGCAGCCCCTGACCTCTTTGTCTCGCCCGCTTTAGCCCCAGGTCTCTTCGTCTCGGTCGCTGCAGCCCCAAGTCTCTTCGTCTCTCTGCCGCTGCAGCCCCAAGCCACTTCGTCTCTGCCGCGGCCTCGTCAAGCCTCTTTGCTTCTGCTACGGCAGTCTCAAAGTCATGATTATAAACATAAGAGTCCTGGTTGCGGTCCACCTGTGTGTGTCTGCTCTTCCCTGTGTGTAACCAATCAGTGCCCTCAGCCACTTGTGTTCCCCCAGGTGTGTCTCATTAGTGTTGGTGTATTTAGTTCTGTTGTGTTTGTTCTGTCAGTGTGGGAGTATTGCTTATGTTACGTGTGGAAGTTCGTGTGTCTAATCTTTGTTTCAGCCAAGTCTCCTTTGTCTCAACCAAGTCTCCTTTGTCTCAACCAAGTCTCCTTCATCTCAGCCAAGTCTTCTTCGTCCCCACCGCCAAGTCTTCTTCGTCCCCACCGCCAAGTCTTTTTCGTCCTCACCGCCAAGTAGCCTTCGTCCTCACCGCCAAGTAGCCTTCGTCCTCACCGCCAAGTAGCCTTCGCCCTCACCGCCAAGTAGCCGTCATCCTCAATGCCAAGCAGCCTTCGTCTTCACCACCAAGTAGTCTTCGTCACCGCCAAATCACCATCATCGCAACAGTTAAACAAGTTGTCCTCGTCACAGTCAAGTTGTCCTCGTCACAGTCATGTTGTCCTCGTCACAGTTAATTCGTCCTCGTCACAGTCAATTCGCCCTCGTTCATCCAGTCTTCTCACGTCCTGTCCAGTCATGGCGACCAGTCTACTCTCGTACTGTCCAGTCCAGTCACGTCTCATCCAGTCATGTCTGTCTGCTCACCTTTGCCACTATGTGTTATTTAAGTTCCTCTTCTTACACTTCATTCCTGCCTTGCTGCCTTGCTTCCCCGCATTTGGGTCCACCATCCTTCTACCAGTCACATACATTATGACAGACAGGTGGTACAACCACAAGTGTGTTGGAGTGCTCTGACAAAAAATTGCTATTTTTGTCTTGCATGTTTTAATGCAGAGTTTCTCAAACCCGGTCCTCGAGTACACCTATCCAGCCTGTTTTCCATGTCCCTCTCAGCCAACACAGCTGAGGATCGTTATCAGGCTTCATGAGGAGCTTGCTGATTAGCTGATCGTTTGAAACACCTGTGTTGGCTGTGGGAGACGTGCAAAACAGGCTGGATAGGGGTACTCGAAGACCGCGGTTGAGAACCAGTTTTAATGCATAAATCCCCAAGTGCCGCAAGCAAACACCCAAGCCATTCTCATGTACTTGTGCATTTAAAAAATAAATAATATTTTGCTTGTTTTTTGTTTTGTCTTTAAAAAAAACATAGTTTGCTTTTTCTTGTTGTCATTATTATTATTTTAGGATGTTTCTTATATTATTTTTGTGTTGCTGTCTTTTTAATTTATTCATTTAATAAATCAGTTAAATTGACGTGGGACTGTTGAGATTTTGGTGTGTCTGTGCCAGAGATTATCGATTAAGCAAATAAATTAAAGAATGTTTTCAACGTACCCCCTCCAATGTGCTCACGTGTTGAATGAGTTTTTCTATGGAAAATTGAGATGCTCTACTGTGTCTTAGTGGTCGAGTCTACTTCCAAACTAGAGTGAGAATGATAATAGCTTTTCTTTATCTTCTCCACACATATATCGATCCTTAAATTCAAGCACTTGTTTATAAAACTGAAAATCAATAAACAAAAGTCTTTAAATGGAAACAAGCGTAATGATGTCGCACCGTTTTCATTTAATGAGTGCGCAGAAAAGTAGCTGACCAAATGTCCAGTACGGATTGGAGCAACTGATTTTTGTGGCCACACATTCGTATTTCGTGGCAGCAAATGATCATTTGGCCACAGAACAAGTGTCAGCACATGTTGTGCTAAGTAAACCGCAAGCAGAGCAGGAAGGAACACTACACGTTCTTAAGTGGTAGAAAATGACGTTTTTGTTCTAACTCCTTTTAACTTTGAACACCTGCAATATGTGCTAATGTTCGTTTGCTAACCTGTATATATATCTATTTTCGAACGAAACTTCTTCATTGTGACTTAAAACAACAAGCTGAAAATGACGAGCGTGTGTCAAGTGATGAAACGCTTACCGACATTATCGACATGACTGGCGCAGCTCGTCCCGATGCCTCTTGACCACCGAGTGATAAAGAAGGGGAAATGGGCAAGGTTTAATTTAATAGGGAAACTGCAAATGAGTCAAACCCGATTTGTATTTTGCTAGTGCTGAGCCACACCTAACAAGTGTCACATAAATAAACTCAAAGATACTGTACGTGGAAAGTAACGTTTCCCGCAAACAAATTTCACACGGAAATGGAAAGTGCAGCTCCGCTTTGAGTGAGGGAATGCTCATTCAATCGACTGTATATTTGAAAAAATTAATAAATACATATATTTATATATACATGATATAATCATTATACATATATGCCTGTGACGAACTAAAGCCACACAGAAACTTTCACTCGATGGATTGAAGATTTGCATGAAACGCATTTGTACAGATGTATAAATATTTTTTTATACTAACTTGTGCTGAGTATTTACTGCCACAAGAGGGCGCACGCGCAATTCAGATCAACTTACAGTATCGGTACTCCTGCTAAAACAACATTTTTTTAGGCTCAGTAATTAGGCTGTTACTGACAACTTATGTTCTTTTTTTTCCAAAATCAGTAGGTGTATATACAGTGCATGGGATAATGAGAGCCTAGAAAAGAACAACTTCATTGTTTGCATCAATCATTATTTTTTATTTTTTATCATCTCAGTATCGTGAATCGTGACTTGAAGAATGGGTTTACATTTCACAGTGATTGCTTTTTCTTGTGTGCTTTGCTATCATTTCATTGTTGATTGTTCTGATAACTGGTTCTGATGATGTAATTACAGTTATTAGATCCCTTTTTATTAAGAGAAAAACAAAGAGACGTTTATTTGGGTAGAGAATGGCACAATGATTTCTCTTATTTGACTAAATATGGTCTTAGCAGTTTAAACAACAATTGTTGCTTGACTACATGTGTTGGGTTGCCAAGCAATCAGCATATAGCAAAATAGATTATCTTGCAGGTAAACGTTGACTTTGTACGTGCATTTTTATTAACTGCAACTACCCAGCGAACACGTACAGTTGGGGCCCATATGAGCACCACTTGGTCTAGTTGGGCTTTGGCTGGGCATGGGCTTGGAGTGGGCTTCGTTGTTGGGCCCCACTTGGGCAGTAAGTGGGCAGTAGATGGGTGAAACTAAGTATGGGAAATAAGTGGGCTCTGGCTGGGCTTCACTCCAAAATAGTCTAATTTTGCACAATTACAGAGCTTACTACCAGGCCTGGGGCAGCATGGTGGAAGACTGGTTAGCACGTCCGCCTCCCAGTGCAGAGGACGTGAGATCGAGTCCGGGTTTCGGCCTTCCTGGGTGGTGTTTGCATGTTCTCCCCGTGCTTGTGGGTTTTCGCCGGGTGCTCCGGTTTCCTCCCACATTCCAAAGACATGCATGTCAGGTTAATTGAACACTCTAAATTGTCCCTAGGTGTGATTGTGAGTGTGGATGGTTGTTTGTCTTTCTGTGCCCTGGATTGGCTGGCAACCAGTTCAGGGTGTACCCCGCCTACTGCCCGAAGCCAGCTGGGGTAGGCTCCAGCGCCCCCCGCGACCCTTATGAGGACTAAGCGGTTACAAAAATGGATGGACTACCTGGCCTATATATATATTTAATTAAGTAAGATTTTATTTTGGAATAAAATGCACACAAAAAAATAATCTATTTTAACTTAATATTGACACCTTAAAATAATCATCTTACTTATTTATTTTTTATTTTTCCATAAACAAAAAAATTAACCATTTGTATCAATAAGGAGAGGATTTAGGGGGAAAAAATGCAAAAAAAGTGACATAGGCAATTATTTTAAGAGGGTGACGATATGTATTATTTGGACTATTAATGGGCCATTTCATACAAGTTTGATATCACAAGATTAATATTCAAACCTTGAAGAAAGTGCTGCACAGCGTTCTGAAAAGATATGGGAAAACCCCTCCCCCTTCGAGCCAATTAAATGAAGTCTGCCAACTAGCAACATTTTGGTTCATTGGAGTTGGAAAATGAATAATTCTGTTTGACAGTGATGGAACACTGACCATTTGTTGTTCTTTGGCGTTCAATAATAATAAAAAGGTAATTGATGGTATTATTGGTCTCCTTGTTATTAAAGCTTGTAACAAAATAACTGTGTGGCATGAGTATGAAAGGAGCCCTTATGCGTACAATCAGGAACACCATAATCAGCCCAGTGGCCACTTGTAAAACGTGAAATAAAAACTTGAAGGTACGTACAGCACGTGTCCAAGCTAGAGTTTTCTATTGTTGTTCATTTTTTAAATATTGCGTTATAATTTTGGCGGATTATTTTTGAATCACCCTGTAATTAAAATATTCAGGATGGCATTTTTGGAAGCAGATTTCAACTCCTGAAGTGTAATTTTAATATTTTCAGAATTAAATAGTGCCCAAATTAGATGTTATTTTACAGAGTTGCAGATTAGAGATGTAATTCAGGTCCACCTTCACACCAGCAGTTTTTAGTTTTAGAGACGAGTTGGCCCCATTTTACTTTTCCTCGCTTCTAACAGGAAACACTGACATTTGAACAAAAGGAATTTGGGCACTGGAAGTAATTTTCATTTACAAAACTTAAAGGATAGGCCAATGTTGCACTAAATGTATTTAAAACATCAAGTTTTGTCATGTAGCTGTTTAGCTCAGTGGTTAGGGTCTCTAACTTTGATTCCTTGGTGTCGTGTTTGGTTTCTGTTTTTGGTTGTGTGTCTCCCTTGGTCTTGTTGAGTGTAATCCTGCCCTTCCTCGTGTCAACCAATCCGAGCCCTCAGCCACTTGTGTCTTGCCCCAGGTGTGTCTTGTTGTGTCGTTAGTGGGTGTGTATATAGTCTCCTGTCTCCCCTCTGTCTGGGTTGGATCATCCTGTCACGATGGGGTTGGAGGACCATGGCAGGGATGCATGTAATACTGAAAATGCTTTATTTAACAAAAACACTACCAGGGGTACTGGGTAAACAAAACCAACAAAGATCTTAAAAGACCAAAAATCAAAGTAACAACAAAACACCAGTGGTGACAGCGACAATGATCCAACCCAGACAGAGGGAAGACAGGAGACTATATACACACACACTAACGACACAACAAGCCACACCTGGGGCAAGACACAAGTGGCTGAGGGCACGGATTGCGTGACACAAGGAAGGGCAGGATTACACTCAACAAGACCAAGGGAGACACACAACCAAAAACAGAAACCAAACATGACACATGGTACCCTGGTTCAACTCCCAGTCTTGGCAATCATTCTTGGGAATCAACTTTAAACTGGGACCCAGATGGGGCCCATTCACCAGCAAATTCCAAACCCATGAGGCCCACCTTTAAACCAATGTAGGTTTTGGCTAGGGCCCATATGAAGCCCACTTTAAACCAATGTAGGTTTTAGCTAGGGCCCATATGAGGCCCACCCTGTGCCCATCTGGGCTTGCCCACATGGGGCCACAATGAAATCCCTGGCCAAAATTAACTGGGACCCAGCTCGGGCAGACCAGATGGGACCCATTCACCAGCCCATAGCCAACCCACATGGGCCCCACATGGGTGTGTTGACAGGGCAGAAGCACAGATCGGTCAGTGGGTAACTTTGTCATTGTCAATTTTGCAACCAAACGCAGTAATTTCTCAGAAAAACCCAGGGAAACAGCAAAGTGTGGGAGAGACCCATGTTTGCCATAAAGCAAAAATGATGTTGTGAGGAAGCTGCCAGAACCTACAAGTCCTGGAGGAACCACACGAAGAGAGCAACTCGTCATCTTTCCGTGCAACCTTTGGGGCTGGAATGTAGAATAGGTCTTGCTATAGCGTAACAAATGTCCTAGTCCATAGGTGTCAAATTCCGGTCCTCGAGGGCCCTAGTCCTGCAGGTTTTGGAGGTTTCCCTTCTTCCAACACAAGCTGATTCCAATCAGCAGGATCGATATCAGGCTTATGCAGAGCTTGCTGATGAGCTGATCACATATCAGCTGTGTTGGAGAACGGAAACATCCAAAACCTGCAGGTGTTAATTTTAGTGATAAATCACTTTAGCTTGGCTTAGAGGGGGAGAAATGTAAAAAATGTCCCACATTACCTCACTCGCCCCTCGCAAGTGGTTCATAAAGCTTAATTTCCCCATCACTAATTAATGCATAGAAAATGTTAGGGTTGACGTCCCCTTTAAAAATAGGATATGTATTTGTTTTATGTTTTTCCCCAAAACACGATACTATAAAGTATAAATGATGATGTGTTGTTCAGGACATCCTTAGTTTGAAAGAGAATAGCTCTAATTTTCAGCATTATGTGTGGCTATATATATATATATGGCAACTGGTTTGTTAATTGATGGATGTGTTTAGAATGTGAAAAGCTTTACAGAGTCATTTGTAGCATGCAAATGGTGCTGCTTTCAGGTAATATACTGTCAAAGTTAATAGGTTCAATGTATGGACGTGATGTTGCGTTTTCTAAAAGAAAAACCCTTTGTATTTAGTACAGTATTTGGTGTGAATCAAATGCTAAAGGTAAAGTAATGAGAATAGTAAAAAACATTAAAATAAAGTAATGGTTAAAAAAATAAACAAAAGTGCGTACATTTTTATTCGAACGCTGATGAACTGAGCTCTGTAACCACAACGACAATGGCCAGACACACCTGGATTAATCAATTTGTCCAATCATAAAAGACAGGAAATGAAGGAGTGGCACTGAGTTCAGGAAGTAGTGGATTTGTGCAAAGAGCCCATACTGCGTGCATCTGCAAAAAAAAAAAAAAGAGTCTCTATATGAAACATGGAAACAGAGAGAGAGAGAGAGAGAGAGAGAGAGAGAGAGAAAGATGCTAGTTTTGAGCACAGTCTAAACTCCAGCTCAGATATCCAAAAAACTATTTAAAAAAACTTAGTTTATTCGAATGCACGTACTCACACCATGCACGATCTTGACACAGAGACTGCGGTTACGCTTTAGGCTAGAGGTGGCAATCGCGAGACAAGAGACAGAACCCCAGAAGAAGAAATTGTGATTATTTTGTAAGAACACATGAAATGATACTGGATGGAAACAGTACAGTGATGATACGATGGTCACGAGCTGTGGAATGTAACCCAAAGAACAAGATCCCGGAGGATACAAGCGGCGGAAGTGTGTGGGCTCTCCCTTCGAGATAGAGTGAGAAGCTCGGTCATCCGAGAGGGACTCAGAGTCGAGCCGCTGCTCCTCAATCTTGAGAGGAGCCAGCTGAAGTGGCTCGGGCGGCATCTGGTTAGGACGCTTGCTGGGAGCCTCCAGGAGAGATGTTACGCCCCGGGGACGACCCAGGAGAGTGACTATGTGTCTCGGCTGGCCTGGGAATGTCTTCTGGGATCCTCTCGGAGGAGCTAGACCAGGGGGAGGCAACCCTGGTCCTGGACAGCTGCAGTCTTGCATGTTTTAGATATCTCCCTCCTCCAACACAGGTGAGGATTGCTATCAGGCTTCTCCTGAGCTTGCCGATGAGCTGATCATTTGAATCGTCTGTGTTGGAGCAAGGAAGGAGACATCTAAAACATGCAGGACTGCGGCTCGAAGACCAGGGTTGCCTACCTCTGAGCTAGACGAAGTGGCTGGGGACAAGGAAGTCTGGGCTTACCTGCTAAAGCTGCTTCCCGTGCAACCCAAGCCTAGATAAGCTGTAATAAATATATGAATGGGTTTTTTAAACAAGCTTCTAAATTTTAAAAGCAAACACATTTATGAATTGCTAAAGATAATGCTTTAAAGGATCCATATTACAAAAAAATTACTTTTTGGAGCTTTTAGCCGTGTTAAAATGCTAATTCCTCACCAAAATCCCGGCAGAAATGGTGTTTTCCTCCATTCGCCCCTCTATGAGAAATTCAAGGTCACTGGTTCTTAGCCCTGGTCCTCGAGTACCCCGATCAAGCCTGTTTTCCTTGTCTCCCCAGCCAACACAGCTGAGTATCGTTATCAGGCTTCATGCAGAGCTTGCTGATTAGCTGATCGTTTGAAACACCTGTGTTCCTTGTGGAAGACATGGAAAACAGGCTGGATAGGGGGTACTCGAGGACCATCTGCTCTCCAAGCACCAGCCCCCTCCTAACCCGAGAAAACAAGCGGATACTCATTCTGTGACGTGTGGAGTTCTCACCGACCCCCGCACCGCCTCTACGGGCTAAACACACGTCCACTTTCTTTAAGACCTTTATGTTCGCAGGATAGTGATGAACGTAGCCTTTATCAGTCAAGATTGTGTCCCAGTGAATTCATCTCTCACTTTGATGAAAAGAAAATACTGTATATTCTTCACATTTGCAATGCCAAAGTGCAATGACAATTGACCGTCTTAAATTCCCAGAAAGGTTCCGTGCTGTGGCGGACGCTTGTATAAACTACAAGTACAAACTTTACACCATTGAACGTATATGAGCGAATGGTGTAGTGGTTAGCATTAGGGGTGTGAGAAAAAATCGATTCGGCAATATATCGCAATATTACAGCACGCAATTCTCGAATCAATTCGATATGCGGCCGAATCGATTTTTAAACATACATTTTTTATGGGAATATTCAACAAAACGTCTTACTTAGGGTTAGGATTCACACATTAAGCATAGAAGAATGTTATATTAATGGAACATTAAGCCTTAATATTTTTATTTCAGTGCTGTTCAAACATGAAACAGACTGCAACCTGTTTGTTAAATGCAGTGGCTCAGTTATAAGCCTGAATTTTCAGATAAAGTTGAGAGTGGAGGAAAACCATTCTGGCTGTCCACTCCTCTTGATCAGCTGCTTGTGTTTCTGTCAGTTTGCCAACTTGAACTTCAAATATGGCAAGCCGTGCATGCGTTGCACGCATCTGAGGAAATGCACGACACTGTGACTTAAAATACCTATTTGTATTTTATACATAGACTGACTACAACAAGCAATTGTAGAATCTAATGAGACCTACATATGGCAAGCCCTTTGAGCATTTATTCCATATCCTTGATATCAGACAGTAGTGTTTCTCATTAGTTCAGTCTTTGTCAGCACTAGTTGGACAATTAGCCACACTCGCTATGCACTTTGTCATACTAGTTGCACAGAAACTCTGACTAGTCACTAATTTTTAGCATTGTGTTAATTAGTCAAACATGAATTATTCTCACTAGTGACATGTGTCCTATGATTTCCTTGCACTAATTAGGTTGTGAGAGCTGAAGCATCCACTAGTTATCTAGTGAAAGAAAAAACACTGACAAGTTAACCAGTGAACGGATCTTGAAGTCTACATGTTGAACTAGTGACACGCAATTGTTTTACTAGTTAACTAGTGATGCCCCAAATATCCACTAGTTACATTAGTGAGCCATTTTGACTGAACTAGTTCAACTAGTGAGGTCCAAAACGTTCACTAGTAGAACTAGTGGATGCCAACATGCTCACTAGTAAACTAGTTACACCCCAAAAATTAATGAGGAGGTGGGGCCGACGTGCATCCAGGATTCCTATTGGCTCTGCAGTTAAAATACACCAATTAAGATTCAGATTTTGTCATTCTCCCACCCCCTTTAATTGCATGTTTTACACTAGTTTACAAGTTGTCCTGAGGAATTGGAGCTCGTTAACAAGTGGATGCCTATTACGATTACATGTTAACTAGTGCATGCAGAAACTCAGACTACACAACTACTTGCATCTATTTGGACCTTACAAGCTAACTAGTGAGGCTCAAAATGTTCACTAGTTAACTAGTAAATGCAGAGATATCCACTAGTTACACAAGTTGGTCTCTTTATAATGCCACTTGTTCACTAGTGAAACACGTGTTTTACTACAAGTAAACTATCTGCATACAGAGTGAGTAACTAGTAAACTAGTGACACATATTTTCTTATCACTAGTTTACTCATAGAAGGTATTTTGTCTCACGTGTCGGCCTCAAGACTGAACTTGTACAGACTTTGACTGTGCAAGTTTCACACAATTGCTCACAAGTACTTAACCAGTAAAAATAATTACATTTCACTGGTTGACATGTTTGCCAGTTACAACACTTCGCATGTTCACTAGTTGTGCGCACATGTCAGCTAGTAAGCATTTTTGTTAAACTAGTATGATGAAAAAGACGCCTATTATATTAGAAACATCAGCTAGTGCAACAAAATTCACTACATGTTAGATATTTGTTGTACTAGTTGGGCACAGTTGCTTACTAGTGCTACATAAGGGTCCACTAGTTAAAAGACACGCCCAACATGTAGGAAAAATGTCTAACGTGTTCTGTCAAATCTTGTACAAGTTCATTTCTTGGTCTGAGAAAATGCCTTCCACTAGACTCAGTCTGGATGTAACTAGCTTGCAAGAGAGAAACCAAGTGATTCACTAGTTAACAAGTGAGGTCAAAACAAGCCCAACTAGTGCCACAAGTGGGTATATTTGGGTTTACTAGTTAACTAGATCACATTTTGTACCTCACTAGTCAGCTAGTAAGGTTTGGAAGATCCCAACTAGTGTAACTAGTGGACATTATATGCCTTTCTAGTTAACTAGTAAACAATTTTAAACCTTACAAGTGAACCACTAAGGTAAGAAAAAACACAACTGGTGATACCAGTGGACATTCGACCCTTACATGTCAACATGCAAAATGCAACAATAGACCATAGACGTCTTGAATGCGACTCAAACGCCAATACGTTCACTCGTGAACTACATGCAAATGAAGCAGGCGGGACAAGAACTCTGATTGGTCGATATTCAAATTAGATATCTTGAAGCTTTAACCCTTAAGTGCCTGGACCGCAATAACTCTAAAGAAAATAAACTGTATTTACAAAAAACAAACAAACAAACAAAACAATACATGCTTAATTAATCTCGCCCCCACCAGTAAACTAAATAAGCATTATGGCTGTTTTCAGTTTGTTTTATTTTTAAATAACTGGATAAGTACTTTTGCACTTTAAAGATATAATGCAGTATACAGGTATGGACAGCGAGTGACCAGTGGGTGGCAGTATGCGTATGCAACAAAGTTTTTTGGCGGGCCTCCTGCTGATTGGTGACATCAGCGGGTCTTCACCTGAATCTGCCACAGAAAGTGGATTTGATTAAGTTATTAGTCGCGTCTGGAATGCACTTGATGTTGCAAGACGAGAACTGGCGGCACAGATGAATGGAAACAACTTATTGGTTGTTTTTTTTGCGAGCCACAAAGAACACATTTCGGAGACGCAGAAGAGCACGCACGACGATAGGTTGGCTAACTTTTTGACATGGCTAATTCAATTAGTACTACTTACAGATAGCCGGCTAGCTATTGTAAGACGGTCAATCAATACTATTAGAGGTGGGTGATATAGCTTACAAATAATGGCACGATATTTCAAAGAAATTTGCGGTGACGGTGTTGTAGAGGCAAAAACCCCCCTAAAAAACTTCACCAATAATGGGGTAGCAGCCGATTTGTGACGTCATTTTTAAATAAATAATAATTAAATGAGTACTGTTAAGTACAACATGTATTCAGTATTAAAGACCATCAAAATTATTAAAGAATTACAAATAAATACATCAGCAAATTTACTGGGCACACATGCATTTAGCCGATTTTTTTTTATTTTTAAATTGCAGGGACCCCAAGTCATGAGCTACTAGGGGCAACCTCCCCTCGATGTTTTGTGCAGTTATCATGGACTCTTCCAGAGTTTAATAACTACATTCGCCAAAGCTGTCCCTCTGTTAGCCTAAACGTAGTTGGCTTTCACCTGGCAAAAGCTGACAAATCGAGGCTTCTGAGTAAAATTCAGGCCAATACATTGAAGTACCTCAGAAAAGCAGTTGACAGAAGCAGATATTATATATATATATATATATATATATATATATATATATATATATATATATATATATATATATATATATATATATATATATATATATATATACATAAAGTACAGTATATAGTATAATATAGTAATGCATATATTTATTGTGTTAAAATAGGTTCACAAATAAATCGTAATTCCTCAAATATTTGTCTATATATATTATTAAGGGAATAACCTCTCAAATGTATGCAACTTTAAAACCCTTTAAAAATGAGAGACATTTACAATTACTGAGAAATTAATACAAAAAATGTATAATTGTACGATAAATTCTTAATTAGTTGACTAGATGGTAGCATTCATTGACATTGTATTAACATTTATTTTGAAGGGACATCTAAAGAGGCATAGGGAAATGGGAAAATATGAGAGCATAACTAATATGCAAAGCAAATAATTGCAATTGATTTAGGGATGCCATGAGGCATCAGCACTACCAACTAAGTATACATTTCATGTGATCTAAAATTGCTAAAAACAGCAGCGGCGTGGTTCAGTGGTAAAGTTGTTTGCTAGTATCCATGAAATTGTGGGTTTGATCCCCTTTGTGACCATAATGAAGTATCCTTGAGCAATATACTGAACTCCTGATCCTGCATCATCAGAAGGTGAATGAGTAGTCAAAATGTAAAGCTGTTTGAGGGCATCATAAGGTGGAAAAGTGCTATATACGGTAAATTAATTACAGTACCATAATGTTAATTGTTGCAATTTTAAACCCAATATCTAGTTTTTCAACAGTTTTTTTTACATGTTTTGGAAGCTGAATCACATTATTTTTTGTCATAGCCTATACTGTTAGGGTGACCAAAAAAATTGGAACTTTTTTTAACAATACAATAAAACCAAGTGTGACGGAAGAAACATATTTTGTTCATAGTAAATGAAACCTTAAAACATGCCATTTACAATCAAACAATGATGGAATCCCAGCTATCCCAGCTAAACTGTTGCAGCGGTCAATGAGGAATCTCGACAGCAGATTTCAATGGATTTGTACAGGAGGATGTTATCTCCAGGATGTAAAAAAAAATAAAATAAAAAAAAATTCCAAGTATTGTTTCTTAAATGGCATGTTTTATGAGAAAGAATAAATTTCTGTTATTTGACAATTTTTTTGGTGCTGGAAAATTCCAGTTTTTTAAATTTTTTATTATTTGTATATATATATATATTTTACAGTGTAACTACCCAGTCTTTGCCTACATCCATGGACAATGAAGGAAGTGCACCAAGGACAGACTTCTCCGCAGTACTCGTAAGTATTTGTAAACAATACTGTATTTCGTGTGAAATTGATAATTCAGACTGAAGAAAATGGTGGCCTAAATGTTAATGATTTGCGTTTGGAAGTAGAGATGCACGATAATGTCAGTGCCTAATAATTATCGTCAATTATTGACCAATTTGACGTAAAACAGATAAACCAGATAATGAAAAAATCCGCTGATAATTATCAGCAATTATCAATCAATTTGACATCATATAGATAAACCAGATGATAAAGAAATCCGCCAATATTAATATCATGTTACGTTGGTCCATCTGTTGTGGTTGTGCCCAACTCCTCAACCCCTCCCCTCTCCTATGGTAGTGTCGCATATTTGTCACGTCGTAATGCGCACGACCTCGTGTTCACAGAAGATGCATTATGGCGACATGGCAGTCGCCATTGTGGGCTTTCTTTACTGTGTCTCCCCAAAATGTTACCTTCACAGTTTTTTGTTGCATTTTTTTTTTTTTTTTTTTAAACATGACTGTTTTGTTTTGGCAAACTCAAAATGGATTACTGGTTGTCTGAAGCCGAGATATCAAGAAAATTCAGCTTCATGGTGCTTTACACAATGTTTCATTGTATTTGTCGTATGTTAGAATTATAGTAGGACTCAAAAGTAAACACACAAGTTAATTTTGGAAACAATTATCAACTTACTTATTGGTTATCGACATCGACACTTTCTAAATGATTGGTTTATCGGTATTGTTTGAAAATAGCATCATTGTGCATCTCTATTTGGAAGTCACCCTTTCTGTGTACACCTTAATAGAAGAGAGCTGAATGTAAGTACGAATGTAACTCTTTCAGCAGTCAAGTTTGGATCCTGCACAGTGCCTCAATGCTGGGACCCCAGATGTGATGATAAATAATCAGTCATATTGAGCATGTTCGAGAAATGTGACTATAGGCTTTATCGTTTTATGCCATTATCACATGCTTCATTTCTATTTTTCCAGGTCTTCTACAGAGCAACATGTTTAGAACCTATGAACAGGTATGTCGTAGGTTTAGAAACAGGAGCCATGTGTTACGTTGTATTCTATTCAATGTCAATTCTGTCCTCAACACTTGTGCTGTGCCCTTGCTGTATACTGTATATTGACAGAGAGCTAAACATCCCTCTCTTATCGATTATGCTGGACAACACAAATTTTTTCTTTTACGATAGTTATGAAACTATATGATAAATACAGAAAACTGAATGCACAAGGAATGAGATACACATGCATAAATGAAATCTCAGTACATCTAGCTAAATCACAATGTAGTACCTGTATAGTACAAACGGTTTAGGTCTCCGGTATTCCTGTGTGTAATTATGACTTGTGTAATCTTATTTTGTAGGACTCCTGTCAATGACTTTTTTATTGATGATACTGAAGAAGAAGGGGGGGATGATGACATCATTGCAGATCTTTTTGAAAATGACAGTCCTCCAGTAAGTTATAACTTTTTAAACAGAACATGGGAAACATTTTAAATTTTTTCAGTAGTCGTTTTTGACTGCATAAACATTTTTTATGAATGAATGATTTTGCCACTTTCTACCAGTGTTTCTGCCATTCATTTCTAATGTACTGTTCTTTTCATATATATTAGGAAGAAGTGGATCTTGCCACTATCTTGAGGACTTATCACGAGGATCACATTTCTGGCACTATGGCATCCACCATTTGTATCAGAAGGAGTAAGCTTTTGGAGAGTGCCATTAAAATACTCTCTAGAGTGAGTTTTTGTTGGAGCCATCCACCACACATCGAGTTTGTAGGAGAAGATGCAGATGATATGGGGGGACCACAGCGCAAATTTTTCAGGTCTGAATACCAATACCATTTTATACATATTTCGTAAACATTTATTCTGGTGAACTGCACAGTAATACAAATTGTTGGTCCTTGCATCCTTGTGCACTGGTTAGCATGTCTATCTCACAGTTCTGTGGTTCATGGTTTGATTGTGGCTCCGGCCTGTGTGGAGTTTGCAACTTTGCATGTTCTCTCGGTTCCTGTGTGGGTTTCCTCCCACATTCCAAAAACATGCATGGTAGGCCAATTGAACACTCCAAATTTCTGTAGGTGTAATTGTGACTCTGAATGGATTGTTTGTCTATGTGTATCCTGCGATTTGGCCGGTGACTAGTTCAGGGTTGATACCCTGATTCCGGCCAAAGACAGCCGGGATGGCTTCCAGCATGCCTGCAACCCTAGTGAGCATAAACAGTTCGGAAGTTGAATTAATGTATTTTTTGTTTTCCTAGACTCCTGATGATAGAGGTACAGACCTCTCTTGGAATTTTTCAGGGAAAGGCCGGTCAGGTCTTTCTTAGTTATGACCAAAAAGCTCTTGACCAGCAAAAATATTTCAGAGGTGGCAAACTTATTGCTTGGTCAGTTGCTCATGGTGGTCCATGCATCAAGGCCCTGGATCCTTGCCTCTTCCAGTTGATGTGCGGCCAGGAGCCAGCACTGGAGCAGTTTGACTGGAATGTGTTGCCTGACCCAGATGTGCAAAGCAAAGTGATGAGGGTACTTAACGGTTATCATGTAAACATGTATTGGGAAAAAAAAAACAAGAAAAAAAAATACCTCTGTGAGTCATCACCTTATCATGGTGGAGGGGTTTGCGTGTCCCAATGAACCTGGGAGCTATGTTGTCCGGGGTTTCATGCCCCTGGTAGGGCCACCCATGGCAAACAGGTCCTAGGTGAGGGACCAGACAAAGCATGGCTCAAATGACCCCAATGATGAATACAAACTTTGGATTTTCGTTTCCCTTGCCCGGACGCGGGTCACCGGGGCCCCCCTCTGGAGCTAGGCCTGGAGGTGGGGCTCGAAGGCGAGCGTCTGGTGGCCGGGCCTACACCCTTGGGGCCCGGCCAGGCACAGCCCGAAAAGGCAACGTGGGTCCCCCTTCCCATGGGCTTACCACCGGTGGAAGGGGCCAAAGGGGTCAGGTGCGCAGTGAGTTGGGTGGCAGCCAAAGGCGGGGGCCTTGGCGGTCCGACCCTCGGCTACTGAAGCTAGTTCTGGGGACATGGAATGTCACCTCTCTGACAGGGAAGGAGCCCGAGCTGATGTGCGAGGCTGAGAAGTTCCGACTAGATATAGTCGGACTCACCTCCACACACGGCTTGGGTTCTGGTACCAATCCTCTCGAGAGGGGCTGGACCCTCTTCCACTCTGGAGTTGCCCACGGTGAGAGGCGCAGAGCAGGTGTGGGCATACTCATTGCCCCCCGGCTAGGCGCCTGTGCGTTGGGGTTTACCCCGGTGAACGAGAGGGTAGCCTCCCTCCGCCTACGGGTGGGGGGACGGGTCCTGACTGTTGTTTGTGCTTATGCACCGAACAACAGCTCAGAGTACCCACCCTTTCTGGAGTCCTTGGAGGGTGTGCTGGAGAGCCCCCGTGGACTCCCTCGTTCTGCTGGGGGACTTCAACGCTCACGTGGGTAATGACAGTGAGACCTGGAGGGGCGTGATTGGGAGGAACGGCCCCCCCGATCAAAACCCGAGCGGTGTTTTGTTGTTGGACTTCTGTGCTCGTCACGGACTGACCATAACGAACACCATGTTCAAGCACAAGGGTGTCCATATGTGCACTTGGCACCAGGACACCCTAGGCCGCAGTTCGATGATCGACTCTGTAGTCGTGTCATCGGATTTGCGGCCGTATGTGTTGGACACTCGGGTTAAGAGAGGGGCGGAGCTGTCAACTGATCACCACCTGGTGGTGTGTTGGCTCCGATGGCGGGGTAAGATGCTGGTCCGACCAGGCAGGCCCAAACGTATTGTGAGGGTCTGCTGGGAACGTCTGGCAGAATCCCCTGTCAGAAAGAGTTTCAATGGCCACCTCCGGCAGAGCTTCTCCATTGTCCCGGGGGAGGCGGGGGACATTGAGTCCGAATGGACCATGTTCCGTGTTTCCATTGTTGAAGCGGCCGATCGGAGCTGTGGCCGTAAGGTGGTTGGTGCATGTCAGGGCGGCAAACCTCGAACCCGCTGGTGGACACCAGTGGTAAGGGATGCCGTCAAGCTGAAGAAGGAGTCCTATTGGGCCTTTTTGGCCTGTGGGACTCCGGAGGCTGCTGACAGGTACCGGCTGGCCAAGCGGAATGCGGCTTCGGTGGTCGCTGAGGCAAAAACTCGGACATGGGAGGAGTTCGGTGAGGCCATGGAGAACGACTTCCGGACGGCTTCGAGGAAATTCTGGTCCACCATCCGGCGTCTCAGGAGGGGAAAGCAGTGCGCCATTAACACTGTGTATAGTGGAGATGGGGTGCTGTTGACCTCGACTTGGGACGTCGTGAATCGGTGGGGAGAATACTTCGAAGACCTCCTCAATTCCACCAACACGCCTTCCTTTGAGGAAGCAGGGTCTGGGGACTCTGAGGTGGGCCCCCCTATCTCTGGGGTCGAAGTCACTGAAGTGGTTGGAAAGCTTCTCGGTGGCAGGGCCTCGGTGGTGGATGAGGTTCGCCCGGAGTTCCTAAAGGCTCTGGATGTAGTGGGGCTGTCGTGGTTGACACGTCTCTACAACATCGCGTGGACATCAGGGACAGTGCCTCTGGATTGGCAGACCGGGTTGATGGTTCCTCTTTTTAAGAAGAGGGACCGGAGGGTGTGTTCCAACTTTAGAGGGATCACACTCCTCAGCCTCCCAGGTAAGGTCTATTCGGGGGTGCTGCAGAGGAGGATCCGTCGGGAAGTTGATCTCGGATTCAGGAGGAGCAGTGTGGTTTTCGTCCCGGCCGTGGAACAGTGGACCAGCTCTACACCCTCAGCAGGATCCTTGAGGGTGAGTGGGAGTTCGCCCAACCAGTCCACATGTGCTTTGTGGACTTGGAGAAGGCGTTTGACCGTGTCCCTCGGGGAGTCCTGTGGGGGGTGCTTCGGGAGTATGGGGTACCGGGCGGGCCCCCTGATACGGGCTATTCAGTCCCTGTACGACCGATGTCAGAGTTTGGTCCGCATTGCCGGCAGTAAGTCGAATTCGTTTCCTGTGAGGGTCGGACTCCGCCAAGGTTGCCCTTTGTCACCGATTCTGTTCGTAATTTTTATGGACAGAATTTCTAGGCGCAGCCGGAGTGTCGAGGGGGTCCGGTTTGGTGGCCTCAACATTGCATCTCTGCTTTTTGCAGATGATGTGGTGCTGTTGGCTTCTTCAAGCCGTGATCTCCAACTCTCGCTGGAGCGGTTCGCAGCCGAGTGTGAAGCGGTTGGGATGAGGATCAGCACCTCCAAATCCGAGACCATGGTCCTCAGTCGGAAAAGGGTGGAGTGCCCTCTGCGGGTCGGGGATGAGGTCCTGCCCCAAGTGGAGGAGTTCAAGTATCTTGGGGTCTTGTTCACGAGTGAGGATAGGTTAGAGCGGGAGATCGACAGACGGATCGGTGCAGCGTCTGCAGTGATGCGGACGCTGTATCGGTCCGTTGTGGTGAAGAAGGAGCTGAGCCGAAAGGCAAAGCTCTCGATTTACCGGTCGATCTACGTTCCTGCCCTCACCTATGGTCACGAGCTGTGGGTCGTGACCGAAAGAACAAGATCCAGGATACAAGTGGCCGAAATGAGTTTCCTCCGCAGGGTAGCCGGGCTCTCCCTTAGAGATAGGGTGAGAAGCTCGGTCATTCGGAAGGGACTCAGCGTCGAGCCGCTACTCCTCCACGTTGAGAGGAACCAGTTGAGGTGGCTCGGGCATCTGGTTCGGATGCCTCCTGGGCGCCTCCCTGGGGAGGTGTTCCGGGCATGTCCTACCGGCAGGAGGCCCCGGGGACGACCCAGGACACGCTGGAGAGACTACGTCTCACGGCTGGCTTGGGAACGCCTTGGGATCCCATCGGAGGAGCTGGCTGAAGTGGCTGGGGAGAGGGAAGTCTGGGCTTCCCTGCTAAAGCTGCTGCCCCCGCGACCCGACCCCGGATAAGCGGAATTGAAGACGGAACGGAACGGAACGGGATTTGTAAAAAACATTTTTTTTTTTAAATCTGCCACCAGTTGTTGCATTTAATTCTATGGGTGGGGGAAAAAATGTAAGGTCAATCTGAGACTGAGCAGCATTGTTCCCACTCATGTTTCTCTAAGATTCAACAGTGCAAGACAACCGAGGACATAACACTCCGCCATGACTTAGGGGACTGGCTTTCTGAGTGTGGCATCCCAGGAATATTCAATGCTCATGTGGAAGACATACCAAAAATCTATGCATATGTGATAAAGCACTACATCTTTCTCAGGTAAAAACATGCAAAGTAAACAAGATTCACATCTTTAAACACTATGAAACTGCCACTCCAAAACATGAATTTACAGTATACTACTACTTACAAAATGATGTGTTTATATTAAACTGACCCTGCCTTTAGTAGCTTATATTTTGAAATTTAAACATAAATAAAATAACATTGAAATACAATTTTTTTTTAATCAATAACTAATATAAATTTACTTTTTTTGGGACAGTTTGATGGTTTTGCAGTATCAACAATAATACAACCGTATGTCGCAAATTACAAATACAAAAATGATAATGTTACTGTTACAAATTAGAGAGACGGACACTCTCAGAAGAGCAACAGTTGGATATTTGTTTGTCATTTACAAAACTAGAGAGAGATGTAATTAAATCTTTTAAAGGTTAAAGTATAGGGACTTTGTTTTCTTTCTGTCCTGGTCATGAATGCTAAAACGCCAAGCCAATATAAATAGACAATTATGACGTAAAAAATAAGTTATTACATACAAACAATACAGTCATATGAATTTTGGCCCAGTTATTCATTCTTTTTTTTAATATTCCGAATGCATGGTTTCTTTCTTTTTTTTTTTATTATTCTTTTTTTTCTTTCTCTCTCTTTAAAGAGTTCAGTATTGTTCATTCGGTAATGTCATCATCATTGCTCTTTTTTTTTATTTTTATATATATGTTTTTGTATGTGGGTGAGAATGTGTATGTGCATGCGTGCGTGCGTGTATTTGTTAGCTCACCAAAAACCTATTAAAAAAAAATCCCATACCGTTCACCTAAACCGAACACCGCCGTCAGAAGACCCAAGGGGACCAAAGAAGGAAAGTGAAATCCAACACCGACCAGACACCACCCACCGCGGTGGCCACCCACCAGAATTCTTCCCCAACCCCAGAAACATCTAAATTCCAACAAATCCAAAAAAAAATAAAAAATCAGGGAGACCTCAAGAGACCGAAGGAGACTGAGGAAAGGAAGTAAGGACAGACGAAGCCGAGTGAGATCCACAGACACCAGCCTCCACCGATTCAATGACCTGAGGAGGAAGCAGATTGTGTCTGAGTTTCGATAAATGCTGGTGTGGTGGATCTGGCATGCATGAAAAACTTCACCAAAGAGGGGAGCCGTCGAACCCCTGCCAGGACAGGGCAAGCGCAACACCTCAGGGCCCCCCAGGCCGCGGCAGCGCCAAAGGACGACCCCCGGGCCCCGCCAGGGCCACCGGCCGGAGAGCAAACCCAGGAGCAGGTGCGCCCCCCACCCCAACACGGCCCGCGCCCCCGACCCAACGCAGCAGGACGGGGCACTACAAGCCCGCCAGGCACCCCACCGGCCCACAACCCCCGCACCCCCCACGACCCCCCGCCCCCCATCCACCCCCGCCATCCACCCCAACCTTAGCCCCAACCGCCCCCAGGTCCCCACCCCGCCCCCCCAAACAAAGACGCCCCCCCCCCCCCCCGACCAACCGGCAGCCCCTCAACCATCGACCCCCAGCCCCCGGGGACCCCCCGCACCCAGGCACCGGCGCCGAAGAGGGGCCGGACAGCGGAGCGGAGAGGGCAGCCGCGCCCACCCCACCCCCCGCTGCGTGGAGGGACGGAACACCGGGGGCAGAAGGGGAGATGGGGGCACCGGAGGACGGCCGACACCCCCGAACCCCAGGCCCAGCGGGGAAAGGCCCCGGTCGTCACCCCAGCGTTCTTTGTGAAAGTTAACCCCTGTTACTGAGTCCGCCAGCTCGCCGACTGGCGAACTCTACCCCTAAACCGTGAATGTGACCCCACCCAGTGTATATACAAGTGTGTGTGTGTGTGTGTGTATGGTGCATTAAAATTAGGAGCAGGTGAACCGGAGCCGAGGGAAATGATATTCCCACGCTCCGATCCACCCGCCTCCCAAGCATGTCACTGAGTGTATGTGGTGCATTAAAAAAATAAAATAAATAGGGGGGGGGGGGGGGCGGCGGGGACACGGACAGGGGACCGCAGCACTGCTCTATACCGCGGTCCCCAACCAATGGCACCCCCACAAGCCCTCCCCCCCAGTTGTGTGGTGCATTAAAAGTGGAGGGGAGTTGTAGGGTGAAGACGGTGTTTCCACCCTACCCCACCCCCCCAAAGTGTGTTATGTGCCCTATATGTCTATAAAAGTGTATTGTGCAAACCTAGTGTAGTGAGTTAAGAGGAGCGACCAGCAAATTGTTGATTAACCTCAAGTCTTAAAAATGGCTAGCTAGCTCTCTATGGTGATGCAATGCTAGTAGTTGTACAAACGTGCTATTTTGGGGGTCTCCTGAATATTGACTATTTTGGAGTTAAAAGGTTTGGGCTCGATGCCAGCAAAATGCAGATGCTACTTTTTTTCACGGCAGACAAAACAACTGAAATGAGATTTGAAGACCTTCTGATTTTTATCACTGGAGCAGATGAAATTCCTGCACTTGGCTTTCCGAGCAAACTCTGCATCGACTTCTATGAACAGCATGAGGGCATGCGCCGTTTGCCCTATGCATCAACCTGCATGATGTGCTTGTACCTGCCAAGAGGTGTTACTCAAGAGGACGAACTGCATCAGATGCTTTCCCAGGCAATAGGAGACTCTTTCGGATTTGGAAAGGTGTAATCATTGCCAGTCAGGCAGTGGGCTACATTTATGTTCTGTCTAGAATGTTTTGTAACTCTCTAGTGCACACCAAATAGTTGGACATTATTGTCACAAAATAATCTAGGTTGTATTTTGTAAATTTTTACAGAAGATGATTTAAAAAAAAATGTAAACGTGTTTATTTTTCAAATCTTTTTTCTTTCTTTTCTTTTTTTTCTGGGGACCCCATGGCACCCTATTGTCCTCAAATGTGGACCTTAAAACTTCACTGTTTGGTTTGTCAGGCCATGTTACTTTTAAACATGTCTCTTCTTTACAGATACAAAGACATAAAAAGTGGATCCTAATCTATGTTTATTCATGTTTTTCCAAAAAAGAATCAATAAGAGAATTGATAAAAAATCTAATCGTTAAGCAGAATCGAAAACGGAATCGGAATCGTAAAAATCTTATCAATCCCCATCCCTAATCGTGATACCCGATAGATCATCGATACGCCTACGCATGTAACGCAATATTTGTAGTTAATATACAGCCACTATAACAGCTCCATTGTTCATTACTTATTGAGCAATTATTTGGCAGGCCACTAGGGAGAGCGCCTCATAAGAGTGGTGGAGGAAATGGTGAAGAAGACTCATGAGGGGAGCCGTCGACCCCTGTCAGGACAGAGCAAGCGCAACCCCTCAGGGCCCCCCAGGCCGCGGCAGCGCCAAAGGACGGCCCCCGGGCCCCGCCAGGGCCACCGGCCGGAGAGCAAACCCAGGAGCAGGAGCGCCCCCCACCTCAACACGGCCCGCGCCCCCGACCCAACGCAGCAGGACGGGGCACTGCAGGCCCGCCAGGCACCTCCACCGGCCCCCAACCCCCGCACCCCCCACGACTGCTCTATACCGCGGTCCCCAAACGATGGCACCCCCACAAGCCCCCCCCCCCCCCAGTTGTGTGGTGCATTAAAATTGGAGGGGAGTTGTAGGGTGAAGACGGTGTTTCCACCCTACCCCACCCCCCCAAAGTGTGTTATGTGCCCTATATGTCTATAAAAGTGTATTGTGCAAACCTAGTGTAGTGAGTTAAGAGGAGCGACCAGCGGGGCCCTGCCCAAAAACAAAATCTCAATTCACACCCCAACCCCCACCTGCCCCTGACTGGACTTTTACAATGTTGATCTAAGCAAACATTTATTTAAAGAAGGTTTGTTTAATTCATGAATAAATCTTGTGCAAAAAGTTCAAAAAATAATCATGTATACTGATTTTAAATCACTTTTTATTATATACTTAACTTTCATAGCATGTGCAAAAAAACTAACTTACTTAACTCATTCACTCCCAGTTATTTTCACTGAAGCAACCCCCTTCGCTCCAGCTGTTTTACTGGATTTTGACTGATTTTGCAAAGCCCACAGAATATTGTGTTCTATTGCTATAAAAACATGGAACCTCCCAAAAGAAATATTGGAGTCTCTTCTTTCAGCAACACTAATGTAGCCCAAGACCACGACACTCACACCACCAGGCTTGACTGCAGGCAAGACACACGTTTGACACCATCTCAACCAAAAAAGTTTATCTTGGTTTCATTACACCACAGGTGTCCTTAGTCTGCTTGTCCTCTGCAAACTGTTTGTGAGCTTTCTTGTGCATCATCTTTAACATTAAATAAAGACGAAACGTTAAATGACCATGAGATATGATTTTGGACAAAAGGTTTTAATTCAGGTAAGATTTTACTAAATGTATTCTTCATCTGTAATATTCTGTTTATCTGTTCAGTCTGTTAAGTTGAGAGAGAAAATAACCTTATATGGCACAACATACTTATCTCTGGAACAGTGCCACACAGCAGATAAACTCTGTATGACTTTTCTCACATGTTATAAACATCTTCATGCCAGTCTGCAAAAAGCAACATGAGTGACAATCAGTCAAAAAGAGTTCAAGTGAATCATTACCAATGAGAACAGTAAACTCATATTTTGCAAGCTTTACGTGAATGTTGTGATTTACAATATGGTGCTACCTTTAAACATACATTTAGTTGAAGAAGTATTTAAACAATTTACAAATTATTTTGCCTTTTTGTACACGTCTATATAGTGGATTTGAAATAAAAACAATCATGATGCAATTCAAGCATAGACTTGCTGTTTTATAGAAATGTGGCACTAACAATTTGGAACTTATAATCATTTTATTTAGAATTCCTTTGTTTTCAGGGCCTCAAAAGTATTGGGTTATCCCCTTATTTTAAATCAAGGACAACCGACCTGAGGGAGCGAATGGACTCGTAAAGGTATTTACAGGTAGGGCAGGGCAAGCGCATATTTTTCAAGCCTGATGAAAGAATGTTAAATTAATCCTGAACTATCAGCCAGCCAGTGTGGTGAGGCTAAAATGGGGGAAACATACTCTGATTGGAGAGGTCAGACTTAGATTACTATGTCATTTTAATGCTACTTGTTTATGTCCTTCGTCTGCATCAGTCACCGAGACAAATTCCTAGTAATGTGAAATGTATTCACTTACATGCCAATAAAACCTATTCTCACCAATTTCCTTTAGATGACATTGTCTGTACAAGATGTTACACATCTTTGTTTTTGGATTGTATGAGTGTTTCAAATGAACAGAGCCCAGGGATTGTCTGCAAATTGTATTTATAAATGTTTTTTCCACAATGGGATTTTGTTTGCTACTCTATACAAGTGAAACTTTGTGAACCCATGGTTAACCGAATTTAGATAACTGAACGTCTATGTTGAAGTCTTGATCGTAAGCACAATAATGCCCTTGTATAGTCTGTGAAACAAGGTGATGTGGAACGTAACCACTAATCAGGTGTAACAGGACAGATTAACCCACTCCCCCTGACGCTTTAAACCGGTCCTTGACATGGCTTTATCCCTTTTTAAGCGTCCTAAAACAGATTCATCCCTGGGGGTTAACCCTTGAGAATTAATCTGTCCTAAAAGGACGCTTTAACTCTCGGGTTAAAGTGTCGCGAGGGTTAATCTGTCCTGTTACACCTGTACTTGAAATACCAGCGACACTGTGTAGTGATAAACCCCTAGGCGGTATTGTGACTGTTTTGGGCTTTTTGATGGAGTCCTCTTGAACAATGGACTGGGCTCAAGGATCAACGTGGATGTTGTGAACTAGAGGGACTCAGTAGACTTTATTTCCTGAGGGGGCTCATGTCCTTTAACGTGTTGTATTTGCACTATCAGTGTCAGAGGTGCCAACAAGATCCATAAACAAGACTATTTTAATAAAAAGGGGCCCCTTACAAACCACAATTCCAATGAAGTTGGCAAGATTTATGTAAAACATAATTAAAAACAGAATAAAATGATTTGTAAATCATGTTCAACCTACATTCAATTGAATACACTACAAAGAGAAGATATTTCATGTTCTAACACACACATTTTGAAATAAATGCCTGCAAAACACACCGGGCGTTTTCCCTAAAAAAAAGGCGTGAAAATAGCTTTATATTCTCCAGAGTGGCTGTGCACTAAGAGTGTTTTGAATTCACGAATGCATTTTGCAAACGTACGTCCGCATAGGAATAATACAGCGACGTAAAAAGGCTGCGTAGCGACCTGCCTATTTGCGTAAAATACTTTTCTACTGGGAAACTGACTACGCATTCGCGAACAAACATCGCTACGCGGACAGGGCTGGGAAAAGCACAGTAGCGGTGTGCCTTCAGGAGGAAAATTTTTGCAGCATTTTTGCCTGCAGGCCAGAAGAAGTAATGAGTGATTTTTAATTGAAGTATGAAAATCACCACATGTTGTCACTTTTAAACCTATAGGTAGTGTAGGTTTTCTGAAATGAAATAAATAATTAAAATAAATAGAAAAAGCCAAACGGTTTCAACTTTCATTTCAGCCTGGGGTAGGCAGTGCCTACGTTGCCTATCCTGACCGCACGTCACTGGTCTCCACCAAGGCTGCCCTTTGTCACAGATTCTGTTAATTACTTCATTTATAGACAGAATTTCTAGACACAGCCCAAGCTTTGAGGGGGCCCGTTTGGTGGCCTCAATATCGCATCGCTGCTGTTTTTGCAAATGATGTGGTACTGTTGGCTTCTTCGAGCCGTGATCTCCAACTATCACTGAAGCAGTTCACAGCCGAGTGTGAAGTGTTTGGGATGAAAATCAGCACCTCCTAATCTGAGACCATGGTCCTCAGCCACAAAAGGTTGCAGTGCCCTCACCGGGTCAGGGATGAGTATCTGGGGGTCTTGTTCACGAGTGAGGGCAGGACAGAGTGGGAGATCGGTGAAGCATCTGCTGTGATGCGGACTCTGTATTGGCCTGTCGTGGTGAAGAAGGAGCGGAGCCCAACAGTGAAGGTCACAATTTACTGGTCGATCTACATTTCTTTTTCACATTCTGTTTGGTGTTTTTTTTTTTTTTTACCGTTTGTGTGTCCAGTTTCCCCAATGCATGTTTTATTACATGATTTGCATGAAATTTCGTAAATTATGTTGCATTTCTTCTCTGGTGTTATACTGTAGTGAGAATCAAAACGTATTACTTGTTACCAAATGGTGTCTATTATTAATACCTTTTAAAAAAAGAAAAAAAAGAAAGTAACAAATAATTACTTTTTCTGCTGTGTTCAGTTGTTACCCTCCATATCATATCAAGAAAACATGATAAGTCTAACAGTAGTTAAACACTGTATGACTTCAGTTACAGGTGATACAAACCATAAAGGGAGTCAGCAGAAAGTCAAAGGGACAAACACAGTATGAAGAACAAATAGTGTTGGCTTTTCACAGGTCACATTTTAGGGCAAACGGTTAGAAGGGTGTATCTTTGCTCTGATGCAATTTTCTAATGAAAATATAGCGCTAAACTAGAGAACTGTTAGAGATGAAAAGTGCAACAACAGAAAATCATATTCATAAAGTAATTGATATGGTAAATGGACTGCTTTTTATATAGCGCTTCATCTACACCATATGGTGCCCAAAGCGCTTCGCAAAGCCTCACATTCACACACACATTCATACACCAGTGGTCAGCTGTTGCCATGCAGTGCGCTGCCAGGTCCACTGGGAGCAATTTAGCGTTTATTTTCTTGCTCAAGGACACTTCGACATGGTCAGCAGGGGTGAGGAATCGAATCCACAACTTTCTGGTTGGGAGCCAACCACTCCACCAATGAACCATGTCGCCACTTTTGATATGACCTTTGGGCAGCACAATTTTTGCCTTTTAACAGTACATTTACATGTTTGTATTAGTGTATTCTCAGAGTTCTCCGTGTATTTGTACCCATGACCATGAATAGGATAGGAGGTATAGAAAATGGATGTATGGTCTCTTTGTCAGTTAATTTCCCCCTCCACTATTAAATAAGGTAAAATATGTTATCCCTTACTTTCTCATAAGAAGCTTATTGATCTTTTCCACTAAGGATGCGAACAGAGAATGGACGGATGGACACTTTTTTCTTACTAGTACTTCTACTTCATCAACTACGAAGATCGTGATCTTTCTCACACAACTGAGGCTGGTTAAAGGAGCAATGACAGCACTGTAACTAATGCAGGGAACTTTTGAAGCACCTTCAAGGAAGAAGGTAGTAGAATATAAAATACCTTCTTTTCATTCAATTTATTCTTCTGTTACTTTACTTGAATCGAGAGGTGGGTTCATACTGGTCGAAACGTATTTGAACTATACATATAAATCATTACAATTCACGTTATTATGTTAAATCAGTAATAGTCAAAAAGTTAATGTATTAGTTGTGTGTGTCTGTCTGATGTTTTCGAATGACACAGCAGTTTTTATTTGCCTTAAGGTGGATGCACAAATTAATTTGTTTCACTCTGTTTTACTCTTACAAATAAGTAGAACTAAAGTAATCAAATTGTGGCTAATTTTGGTTTTGGCACACGATGACTTGCAAATTTCCAAATGGCTCAATTGTGTTTCGGGAGTTTTCAGTCTAAATTGGGCAACATAAAAGCTACAGGGTATGCATTGTTTTTGTTAAGTTCAATAGTCACATGGATTTAAATGTCTTCAAAATGTATAAACAGCTGCAACAACAACAACAACAACAAAAACAATTAAACCATCCTATGGAAACTCACAAGACCTATAATGTTTTGCTATCAAGCAGCAGATATGCATGTTAAAACAAAAAATTGGAATTCTTTACTAAATTGCATATAAATGATCAGAAATGTTGTCACACAAATGATATAAAAAGAGGAAGTAAATGCTAAACAAGTGTTACTGCACATAATAGCAATGCCCAGAAAAAAACTGAACTATAATACGGATGATAGTGACCCGGGTTGAACATCTGCTTCACAGTAGGGAGATATAGGTTCAAATAACCCCTGGAACATCTGTGTGTAAATTTGTGTTTTTCCTGTGCTTGCATGGATTTTCTCCTCCAGCCCCTGAACATGCTTGTAAGGTTCATTAGACCACATCATCCATCCATCCATCTTACGACCCGCTTATCCTCACGAGTGTCGCAGGTGTGCCGGAGCCTATCCCAGCTGTCTTAGGGCGGTATGCAGGGTATACCCAGAATTGGTTGCCAGTCAATCGCAGGGCACACAGACGAAAAACCATCCACACTCACATTTACACCTGTGGACAATTTTGAGTGTTTTATCAACCACCCATGCATGTTCTTGGAATGTGTGAGCATTAAAAAATCAAAGAAAACCCACCAAGGCGTGGGGAGAACATGCAGACTCCGACAGGTGTGAAGTCCACGTGTGAAGTCCACGCCCTCTGCACTTCCGCAGTTCCGATACTGCAATTTTATCTATCTGAAACAATTTTCCTTTGATAAGAATAGAGCAAATCATATAACTTCACGTTATATTTAGTAAGGCAGTAGGTAATAAGAAGAGAAATTGATCTGCTATTTGACAATACCTTGTGGTTCTAACAGACATAATTACATGTTAAATGTACTGTACTCCAAGTTGTATTTCATGTCCAGTCTTTGAGTAAGTTGCTGACAAGACAAAGAACATCTATTCTGAAGCATTTTAATATATTAACACTTCCTTGTGCTGGTAGAAACCATAAAACGATAGAATAATGATAATAAATCTAATAAATCAAATAATTTTGATTGTGTTGTTAAGAGGCAAAATCATATAGAACAAGAAATGTGCCATGCACATTTCCACTAAAAGATTTATTGTTTCGTTAGATCATATTTTAATGTCAATTTGTGCACATACGTGTATATTCTAATTTGTCTTTACATGACAAAAATGAGTTTTTTCTTTGGGTCCTTCAAGGGTAGAGTATCGGGTGCCAGAACCATAGCACAACAAAATAAGGCACTGTGTATGGTGGGCAGAATTGATCCAGTTATTGTACCACTTGTTGGTGTAACAAATCATATCAAACCAGTGGATGAGATACTTTGCTGGAATCTGTTTTAAACTTGGTGGTTTGAGGCTTATATAATCACTGTGGCTTGCTGACTTATCTCTATTGGAGTACGTCACAATCCTGGGGGGCTGCACTGTATAAAACTGAGCACCAGTCTTGCAGAAAGTGCACCACAGGAGGAGCATGCAGGGTTTTGACACTGTGATCGGATACAAATCTACAGCCATGAATACCACTGAACACCAGCAGAACAACAAAACAGGTAAACCATTCTCTTCACCTGGAACATATGGACAAATTGAAGCAATATATTAATTGTCTTCATTTGTTTTTAATGCTTTCCTCCAGCACTTAAAAAACAGAAGTCAAAAAAGAACATCAGTCATTTCACAGACGTGCACGGTCTACCTTGCATAGAGAAGATTGTGTGCACAGTGGAGGATACTCCACTCCCGATCCAAACAAACATCACGGGCAAATTCCCAGAATGGATCAACGGCAGTTTCTTGAGAAACGGCCCTGGGAAGTTTGAAATTGGAAACCACAAGTATGTACAGTACAATGCCTTGAGAAAAATACATCAAATGCAGGTGATGAAGGCACCACCTCTCAAGGCTTAACTGTCTTCTTCCTCAGATTCAACCACTGGTTTGATGGCATGGCTCTACTTCATCAGTTCAAAATTTCCAAGGGACAGGTGACTTACAAAAGCCGCTTCCTCTCCAGTGACAGTTACCAGGCCAACAATGAAAACAACCGCATTGCTGTTTCCGAATTTGGAACAGTCAATATGCCAGACCCTTGTAAAAACCTTTTCCAACGCTTCCTCTCAAGATTTGAATTACCAAGTGAGTACTTTGTCTAAAAGAAGAACAGAAACTGATTCAATTACACAGTTTGAAGATTTGAATCACACAAACTATTAATTATTACTATTATGAATTGAACTGAACTGTCTTTTTCTTCTTATATGTCCTTTAGAGGTCACAGATAATGCGAATGTGAGCGTTGTGACCTACAAAGGTGATTACTATGTAAGCACTGAAACAAACATGATGCACAAGATAGACCCTGAGAAGCTGGAGACAACCAAAAAGGTAACAAATGATGAGTGTAGTTTTATCATGTGAAAACTTACATAATTATGCTATATGACTCAGCTGTGCATCGCAGCTTATTTAATTGTCATTGTCATATAATTGCTGGTAAATATGGAGGACCAAAAATTAAATAAATGAATACACCATTAAATAATTAAATAAATTTGTCATGAAATTATTAAATGTGTCATTTATTAATTAAATATAGAACTACATAAACCAATACTTAAATAAATGTGTCATGAAATAAATAAATGTGTCATTTAACAATTAAATATGGAATTAAATAAACCAATAATTAAATAAATGTGGCATTCATTAATTAAATTACCTACATATATAAATATATGTATAATTATTTCTGTATTTATTTATTTCATGGTCCAGCGTTTCATGAATTAATTTCATCTGTCAAACTTGCCCGTCAAAGTTAGTGGGCAGGGCTAAAGCCTGATTCACTCAAATCTTGTCTAATTGACTGCTTCGTTTTGAAGTGGTTGAAAACATGACGGCTATTTTTGCTGATTGATCGAGGCTTGTTGTTGTGCAAAACCAACATCAAAATAAAAGCGATATTTCTACTATTTCGCTAAAGTACAATTTTGACTTGTTGGTGTTTACATTGAAGAGTGATTTGCTTCAGAGGCATAGTTCTCGTAATGCCCCGCCTCAACTCTCGCGAAATCTCGCAGTTTTTGTAGGCGGTTACGTCACGGAACCAAATCTACCAATTCTTTCTCATTGACTTCAGTCAAAAAAATGGTGTGAGGATTTTTCTTGACAATATCTATGTCTACTCCATCTCTTTGTAGAGGATCAACAATCTGCTTTGCCAAGTCAGATCCAACATTTACAAAATATTCATTGAATTCATTTGTACTTTCTCTAGATATGGATGGAATTGCTGTGTTATTTTTTATTAAACGGTTAGGGTACTCTGGTTTTCCCATCCGCTGTTTAATAACCGAATTAATCACTTTCCTCGTGCCCTGAATATAATTTTTTATATTTTTCCAATAGCTGATTATAATAATTCTTAGTTGACTCTAATTATGTTTATCAATTTATTATTATATTACTTATATTTAGTTTCAGCTTCTTTTGTTCTCATTTTTAAATGCGTTCGATAAGAGAGATTTTTTTTTTTACAGGCTTGCAGTTTGTTCAAAGAATTCTAATACAGGCAAATGAATAATGTGTCGCAATTGTCCAGTCTTGACAAAACAAAGGCGTGGATATTTTTTTCAGTATCTTCATATGAAAGAACAAACATGATTTTACTAATATTACAGAGTTGCAGGTAGCATTACTGCACAAACTTCTTGACGTGGATTTCAAACTTTAGTTCTGAATCAAATATCACATCGAGATTTCGGGACGAGGGTCTAATATTAGAAGTAAGAGGTCCAAGATCATAATCTGTCTGACACAACCATCAGGTCAAGTATAATCACCTCAGTTTTATTTGACCAACACGTTGCTAAAATCTGTGGATTTTACTGAAAGAAATAACTGAGTGTCATCAGCATAACAATGAAATGATATTTTATGATGACGAATGACGGATCCCAACGGTAACATATAAATACAAAATAAAATAGACCTAAGTATGGAGCCTTGCGATAAACCGAAAGTAAGATGCACAGATGAGGATACATACATGTCCACCAAGGATTTTCAGTTTGACAAATATGAAGAGAACCACTCCAGAACAATGCCAGAAAGCCCGACCCAAGTTTTCAGCCTATCAATCATAATGGCATGATCAACTTATCAACTTAACACCTTGTCTCTCTCGAATCTGTATCGATTAGGTGAACTGGAGCAATTTCATTGCTGTTAACGGCGCCACTGCACACCCTCACACTGATCTTGATGGAACAACATACAACATGGGGAATTCATACTCCTCTAAAGGTACAGTATTTCAGACATTAAATTGAAAATCCGATTGCTTCTCCACTTGTCTGGTAAAATCAGCTAGAAACTGTTTGCGTATGTATTATCAGGATCACACTACAACATTATCCAAGTGCCTCAAACCAAAAACGACAGTGAAGAAACCTTGGAGGGAACCAAGGTGCTTTGCTCAATTCCCTCAGCAGACAGTACCAAACCCTCCTACTACCACAGTTTTGGTAAGCAACAGAATTACAATGTCATGTGCTGAAACACACTTCAAAACAATAGCTAGTCCTGCCACAACACAAACAAATAATTTCTAACTAATATAATAACTATAATAACAAATTTTTACATGTTGATCAAATGAAGTTTTTTCATGTAACCCAAACCCAAAAACCCTACTACTTTCTTTCCCCATAGTTGATGGCGTTATATTCCCTAAATCTAGCAATTACAGTAATATTGCCTGTTAAACTGATGTGATGGAGACTGCTAGTTTCTCAAAAGGAAATCCGAGTTGCCAGCAAGTTATCAATATGCCGATAATCAAAGGAAATGCAATCTCTGTCTAATCCATTGTAGCTATGTCTGAAAACTACGTGGTATTCATTGAGCAGCCCATCAAGATGGACCTATTGAAGATTATAACTGGCAAGTTGACAGGAAAGAGCATAAGCGACGCCGTCTTCTGGGACCCCAAACACAAAACAGTCTTCCATCTGATTCACAAAAAAACAGGGAAGGTGAGTTTACTTTGAATTCATTGAAATTCAGTCTTTTCAATCTGCATACTGTGGCTCGAGCACTTTTACTTTAATTTGTTTTCATTCCAGGTGAGCGCCTTAAAATACCTTGCTCAGCCACTGTCAACCTTCCACCAAATCAACGCCTTCGAGGAAGACGGTTATTTAATCATAGATATGTGCGCATCAGATGATGGCCAGGCAATTTCAAACTACAATATCCAGAACCTTCGCAAGTCTGGAGAAGCTCTCGATGAGGTGAGCAGGTTAAAAACAACAAATGTAGCTAGAGTATATAACATCTGTCCAACAGATGGTTTTAGCACAATTATTCTCTGGAAGGTGATAAAACTACAGTACATTTCTTTGCAGGTGTATAACACTCTGTGTAGAGTCTTTCCGCGTCGCTTTGTTCTACCGCTCAATGTTGATGACAAGACACCGTTCAACCAGAACTTGAACAACTTGCCCAAAAGCTTAGCCACTTCGTTGAAGATCGGCAAGAAGAAGGTAGACTCCTTTACACCGCTTATCATCTCTAGGCTCGCCGGCATGTTAGAGCCTATGCCAGCCGTCATTGGGCGAGAGGCAGAGAATACCCCCGCCCCCCCCCCCCCCCTCCTTAACTGGTCGACAGCCAATCGCAGGGCTCACAATCATTTAACAAGAACTTTTGTGTTTGTGCAGATATTCTGCACCCATGAGGATCTCCATGGGGAAGACCTTCATGAGTATGGTGGTCTTGAGTTTCCTCAGATCAACTATGACAAGTACAACACCCGCCCCTACCGCTACTTCTATGGCTGCGGCTTCAGACACCTTGTAGGAGACACACTTATCAAGATGGACCTTCAGAATAAACACATGAAGGTGGGTCAAATGTAGCTTTTCCTGTTTGTCAGTAACAGTATCGTGGCAAAAGCTTTAGACAATCAAAAGTAACAATCAACAGTTTAATTCCTGCTCATTGTTTTTACGGTTTTATACATTTCCTCATCTTTTTTCTGCCAAGGTCTGGGAACAACCTGGTCTATATCCCTCAGAACCTGTCTTCATACCCTCCCCAGAGGCCACTGAGGAGGATGATGGTGTTATTTTGTCTGTGGTCATCACTCCAAATAAGGTTGGTCCAGTTTTAGCAAAACATTGTTGAGGTGGGGGGGGACTGGGGGATTCATTTGTTCCCAAATAAATCTCGTAATAAGTACCAAGCTAACCTCTACTGCATGTTAAAAGTAACATTTGCAGTTCAAAATGTGCAAATCTTCTTAAATGTTGACTTTGTAAGATGAAGAGCTCTTTTTCAAAACACTATAAATCTATTAGGAAAAATGTATTAACCCAAACCTGCAAATTTTACAAACATTAATTTTTATCCTCTTTAATTGTCTCAGACTGAACATCTTCAACAAAAGTTAATAGACACAATTAATTGCATAGCAAGATGGGTGGATCAGTTATTTCATTTGGATTTTATACTATTTTGGGGGAAAAAATCTTCATGTGCACAATTATGGTTTATCAGTACAGTACATTATCAATATTCTGCAAGAAATATGACACATATTAGCCCAAAATGTAATATTCAAAACATGTCATATAAAAACTTGGAGATACACATGCTGACACATTTGCTTTTTGGCAGTCTTCAAGTCTCTCTAAAACTACTAATTAAACTTCTCAAGAAATGCAGGTAAACTTTCCTAGAATATTTTTGGGGGGGGTTTTTTTGCACTGATTTCAAATTTAACCTCAGTTTTCCTCTGGCAAATCAGATTTTCATAATAATAATAATAATAATAATAATAATACAACCCTTGTGAGGATAAGCGTTTCAGATAATGGATGGATAATATGTAATATATAGTAATATGAATTAAGGGTAAGGTTCAGCAACAGTTTGAATGTTTTCTGAAACACCATAGCTATAAATTACAATGCATGCACAAAAGGTCAAACTTAAAAAAAGAAAAAAATATAGAAAAATATCTTTAAAAAAATCTGATGTGCTAAAAAAATAAATAAGTAAAGCCATTTTTTAAAATCTGTGACAAAAATACATTTAGGCATTTAGCCTTCGCTGATTAGAATTTGCGTATTGATGAGTGTTATTATGCCTATGTGTTTACTGATTTCAGGACAAGAGTACATTCCTCTTGGCTTTGGATGCCAAGACATTCGAGGAGCTGGGCAGGGCTGAGGTGCCAGTTAATATCCCGTACGGCTTCCATGGAACATTCAATGCAACAGCATAGATATTTAACCATTTGTTGGTAAATCTTTTTTCAAACTGCACTATAAACTACTGGTATACACAGTACATGTGAGTATAGATATCAAATATGATAATATATTATCATAACTGTTATAGTGTAAATGGTTGTATGTGGCAAACAATTTGATAGTGACCACTGATCAGTTCAGGGTCTACCCCACTTCTTGCCCAAAGTTGCTCGATGCGCACCCAAAACCCTGCTGAGAATTTGCGGTACAGAAAATGGATGGATGGCTATTTAATGTTTGTTTTTTTCCTTCACCAAAAAAGTTATATTTATTAATATTTTGTTTTTAGATAAATTCAACTTTGCAAACCTGTAATTTTTTTTTTTATAAATAAATCTTCACCAAAGAGGTTATATTTAATCAATCAGAGCATGCAGGAGCGCTGCTAGGATATTTTGGGATTTATTCAAAAAAATTCTCTGGTGCTCTTCAGTGGAAGGATTCACAAAAGCACTTTCAAAAAAGAGAGAAAACTGAGGCACTCAAAGGTGTTCCAATTAAAAGGGCTTTATTGCCACATGGTCAATTGATTAAAAATTGCCAACGCGTTTCGGCCTTGGTAGGCCTTCATCCGGGCAAGTTTTCTCTCTTTTTTGAAAAGGTTATATTAAATATTTTGTTTCTAGATAAATTCATGTTTGTAAACCTGTAACTTGTTTTTGTTTTTTAAATAAATAAATCAATATACTGCCAAAGTGTACTGCTGTATTTTGTCTGGGGAATAGCCTAATTAGTCAGGTTCACAAAACGTAATTTAGGAGTGAGGACCAGGGGTCTATTTCACAAAGCAGGTTTAGTGAGAACTCTGGGTCAAGAAACCCGGAAATGTGGGAAACTGCGTTTTCTGTTCCAGAAAGGGAGTGAAGAGGGTCTTCTGCCAAGATTTAGTTATAACTGTTTTAATTTATTTATTTCCTCAGTAGAACTTTTATCTGTGGATGTGTCTTTGTGAGTGATGTCGCAATTTCTGCCAAGTGTCTGTAATCAATGATGTTTTTAAAGTCTTATCGTCATGACTGGGACCTTATCTATTTCCACAACAATGGGCCATTGTCTGTGGTTGAAGTGTCTGTAATCAATGATGTGTTTAAAGTCTTATCTCATGTCCGGTGAACTCCAGGTGGGCTGTTTGGAGGGGGCATTTGGTACCGCCCCTTCAAGATATTATAAGAATGTTGTGAGTCCGCTGTAACTTGACACTTGCGAGAAGCTGCAGCAATATTCTGTAAACTCGCTTGTGTCCGGAATATTCTGTATAAATAAAACCTTCGAAGGAACTGTTCACCGATCTCCAGCCTGTATTCGGATAACCAACATTCTCACTATCCGAAAGAAAACGAACACACGAAGAAAAATATTATTTTCTTCAACAAGAGGTAACTGAAACCAGAGAAAAAGAGGTAACTGAAACCAGAGAAAAAGAGGTAACTATAGCCTGTTTCATAAAAAGAGGTAATTTAAGCTCTCGGTCAGTTACCATAGCAACATTGTCCATGAATCAAACCTGGTCGGTTGCAGGTTTTTTCACAATGAACCTTGAGGTTTCCTCTGTCCCCGCATCCTTCAGCCACACACGGATTTAATTTCCTCATTCATAAAGTCCGCTGTGGTGAGTTTTTGCGTAAATACACCTATAGTCTATAGCGTAAAGTCCACTTTTGTCCCGAACAAGGCTTGTCCTTTTGACAATGACCCTATTGATGAAGGTGCCGCATTATTGCGCAGGGAATTAAATATTCGTAGTGAGATTGTTATCCGACCGCACATACAGTGCTGCTCAATAGTTTGTGAACCTCTTGAGCAATTTGGACTTTCCAATTGTTTCAACCTGATTTTGTTGTTCAATCGGAACCATTACATTTTATATGAAATAACAGGTGTAGGTTTAGCATTTCAATGCATTGTTATTTATTTATTTTTTAAATCAATTGTGTAGTCCTAACTTAATTAAAAATAGTTTTTGGTCGATTCATGTAGGTGCAAAAGTAAGTGAACCCTGAGCTGCATTGCTTAAAACAAGCAGTCAAGTAGGATCAGGTAGGACAAATTGGTAGCTAAACTAACCACTGAAATGGACCAATGAAATGAGAGAGAGGTTTAGCGAAGAAATTATGCATCACTGACTGAAACAGAGACAAAACCACGTCTTACCCAGGTGAACCCATACTGGTCAGTCAAGCTGAGAGGAAGAGAAATCTCAGGCGACCTCAGGAAGTGGGTAGTGACAGCACATCTGTCTGGGGAAAGCTATAAAGTCATTGGAAAACATTTTTTGCTTCATCATTCCACTCTGAAGCAAATTCTCTGCAACTAGAGAAGCTAGAGAGAACCTAGAAGTGGAGGACCTTCTAAAATGTCAGCAAAAAACACAAGAAAAATTATAATTCAGGTGAAAGTCAACCTGTGCATCACATCGAGGGATTTGCAGACCTTTTTTGCTGCATCTGGGACACATGTGCATGCTTCAACAATCAGAAGAAAAGTCAATCGACAAGGCTTTCATGGAAGGCTTGCGAGGTAAAAGCCTCTGCTCACAAATAAAGATCAAAGCTGCCCATCTCAACTTTGCCAGAGAGTAACTGGACAAACCTGAAGCGCACATTCAGATGTGCTTTTCGCTTCCAACTGGGGGGACACGACCACCGGCAGTTCTGATCAGGTTTGTTGACAGGAAGAAAAAGATTGCTCTTTTGAGAGATAACTACAATCTTAAAGATAAACATGTCTAGGTCAATGAAAATCTCACAAAAGGAAATGCTGACATTGCCAGAAGGGCGCGACAATTGAGAAAGAATGGATTTATCGAGAACACAAAAGACTGTCGGATCTTCATCCAAACAAAAGAAGACTCATCTTCTCAAAAGAAAATATGGATTGTGAAAAGAGTGGAAGAATTGGCGGAGTTTGAGAAACAATAACTGCTATTAGTAACTCACATCATTAAATTGTGGATTATGTCTTATGAAATAATTGTAATGCATCTGCTGTAAATATTTACAATGAACATGGTTCCGAAATGCAGCTAGCGGGGGCTACTCCGCCAGGTGGGCTGGCCTTGGTGAGCGCTCAGGAGTATCAAGATCTAAGCATCATCGGATGCTGGCAACAGTGGTGGCTGAGCTGACCAGAATGGAGTGAACATTGCTGCGGACGCAATGGGCAGAATGCAAGCTGATCTACTCTTCTGGAAGCCACAACATGTGTCAAAGCTGATCCAAGGTCAGCGAAGACGCTACTGGTGAACGAGCATGCGCTCGCCTTGGCTGCTCGCCTGGTGAGGTGGGCCTGTTGGTGGCGTCTGGGAACCGATTTACCAATTCCAAATGATTGGTACTAGCTGCAACTTACACACAGACATTACTCAAGATGAACTGAGCGAGGAGTGTGCAGATTTAAGTCTGAGATTGATAATGATATGAATCAATGGCTATCATAATCAATGTATATGACTGATGCATATAGTAAGAATCGATTGGGACGGGTTACTAATAAGGCATGGCTTCTACCCGTCAGCCCTTCTTTCGGATGTCAATGTTGCAAAAGATATTATGTGATCGATGTAACCTGTAATAATGTGTCCGAGAGGAAAAAATGAATAAAACAAACAAACAATAATCCAAAGCATTCCAGCAATACAACCAAGAATGTCTGGAAAACAACAAGATCCATGTTCTGGATGTGCCCAGTCAAAATCCTGATTTAAATTCTTTCAAAATACTGTGGCGGGACCTGAAGCGGGCAGTTTATGCTAGACGCCCATCGAACTTCTCTCAACTGGCTGCATTTTGCAAAGAAGAGTGGCAAAAAAAAAAAAGTAGATGTGAAAGACTGATAAATCACTAAAGAAATTGTTTGGATTAAGTTATCATTGCAAAAGGAGGTGCAATGTCTGATTAAGTGAGAGGTTCACATACTTTTGCAACCATGAAATCTGAGTTTTTCTTAAATCAACAATTTTTGCTCAATAATGAATGACAATGTTATTCTTTTTGTTCAAGTGCATTATTTTCAATGTCAGCATTGTAGATTGGGGTATTACTAAACATTTAATAAAGTTATTTTAATATTTTATACAAAAATTCTGACCATGCCTGCAGGGTTCACAAACTTTTGAGCAGCATTGTAGATATGCTGGCAGTTATCTTTTTGAGGGGTACTGTTTCACATCACAGTCCATCATCATACACAACTTAATCCGTCCTTACATTTGCAACATTACCAGTTGTAGTCATGTGTCATTGTTTTTATATTTCATCTTAAATCAAGTGCGCTTCTCCCCCGCAGGATTGCACCTAAATGAAATGAATTAATGTTACCATTCAACAGGTTTCCCTTGTATTATTCTTGTGATTGCAAAGGACTACATTTAAATTTACGCAGACAGGATTCGAGCAGCAACGTTCTCCAACGCCGCCTTCCCTCTATGGGGAGCCGCTGCGGCGTTGCACTTTTTCTTCTAAAGCCATGTTCAAATTCGCCATATGATCGCATTAAGATTTACAGTTGAGAGGGTTAACAAAAAACAAAAAAACGCGGAAGCAGAGGGCGGTGCTTCGCTTCCCCGTTGCCATGGTGACTCGACGAATCGGTGCTCCATTGATGTGGACTTTTTAGTGTGGTGGCAACGCAGGGTGAAATTACTCTGCGTTGATATAACTACCTCAAATCAGATGTCCTGGAACAGAGTTTCCTATCTCAGGGCATGTCAACTTGCTGTTCATGGTACTAACCTCGGTGTTTGTTGAACATGCTTTGTGAAATTCTTGGCAACAATTTATTTGATTCAAAGTGTTTGTCTCCCCCTTGTGGGGAATATCTTTGGAATAAACGTTGACAACAGTTTGCAGTTTTAACATTTTTTAATTCAAAGACACAAAAGAGTAACACAAAAGGTAAATGTTTGAAATTAACTTACTTTTCTTCAAACATGGACAGGCCATTAAGAGAAATAATATTACAGTCTTAATATCAATATTGCAAAACGCAGGAAAAGAACACACATGTACACACACATTTGAACCATTTGAAATTAGTTGACAAAGTAAAACCAAACAAGTGCGTTCTGAGAAGAAAATACTACACAGTAAACATATTAAATTGCAAAGATATATTAGTGTCAGCAATTATAGTCACACCAATGCCACATACTGCCATGTGAACTACAGGAGTGAATTGAGATCCTACCCACACTTCAAAGAGAACAGAAAATGACTAATTAAATCTTATTTCTCAGGAAAATGCAACATCTCAAGTATACAGTTCCTACAGCAAAATTAATCTTACAATTGTTCAGAAATCTGAAACAATGTTTGCTTCAGTTGATTCTTCTTCTCTTTTAGGACAGATTCAAGGTTTTGAGCTTCTTGCAAAAGGCTCTCCAGCTCCTTCCTTTGAGCTGTATCCACTGCTGCTCTCTCACTGAAATAATCCATAAAAAAATACAATGTAGCATTAATAAGTAAATGATGGCAAAAATGCTGTTTTATACTGGGGTGTGTGTTATTTACAGGATATTACGGTATTTATTAATACAAATGGTGTACAGTGGGGATCGAAAGTTTGGGCACCCCAGGTAAAAAATTGCATTATTGTGCATAAACAAACCAAGGAAAGATGAAAAAATCTCCAAAATGTATTAAATTACAGATGAGTCATTTTTACAATATGTCCAAAAAGTTACTTTATCTTTCCATCGTTTACCATTTAAAAATAACAAAAAACAAAATAATGGCGTCTGCAAAAGTGTGGGCACCCTGCGGAGTTTTTAGCATGCACCGCCCCTTTGCAACGCTGAGACCTAATAATGTCATGGATTGCATTGTAAAAAAATTATGTAGAATCAACAGTAAATTTCTGTAAAATCGTGGCATATAAAAAAACTGTAAACACAAAAACAATGAAACATTGTGTAATTTACATTAACGTGTTGTAAAACTCTGATCCAAACACAACTGTTGATTTGACATAAGAAAATGTTTAAAAAAAAGATCAAATTTTTGGGAGAATTCACAAATGACTGTGCTTTAAACACAGATACATTGTAAAACATAAAAAACATTGGGATACAGTTAAAACTACATCATAACAGTGTTAGAATAACACTTTGTGTCAATAGGTTCCTTAGTACATTTTGTTTATGCCAAACGAAACATGCATTTTAAAAAGTCAAGATACAGATAAGAATATTTAGATATACAGTAAAACCCCGTGAATACAAAAGTTAAACTAAATGTATTGTTCATTTAAAATTGATATACTGTAGACCTAATAATTAATTTATCAGTACACTTTTTAAAAATTCTGTTGTTTTACAAAAAAAAAAAAACTGGCAGCTGTGGTTTCCAGAATAATTCTGTAAAAAAATATACTGTGCTAATATTTTCTTTACAGAACTTATTATGGAAACCACAGCTGACAGTTTTTTTTCTTTTGTAAAACTAACAGAATTCTAAAACTCTTACTGATAACTTAACAAGAAATGGGTGGCATGGCTCAGTGGTAGAATGGTCGTCTCGCAACCCTGAGCTTTTTGGTTTGATCCCTGCGTAGTGTGACTGTGTCAAAGATCCGTATGAAGATAATGAAACTCCAGTTGGTGAATGGAGTAGCTGAATGAGTGATCAAAATGCAAAGCACTTTGAGGGCCTTGTAAGGTAGGAAAGTGAAGTACCATTTACCAAGAACATGCTGCTTTAATACTGTTCTGTAAAATTCACATGCAGATTTTGCGGACACGAGGGATGTAACGATATCCAAATGTCAAGATATGATATTATCACGATAAGACCCTCACAATACGATAATTATGATGATATTGGGGTGGTGTTGGCAATATTAGAAAAAAAAGCTCATAATATTATATACAGTATATCAACCTCAGAGTTTTCTGCTATATCCAAGCCACTATGACAGTATGGTTGTCGCCCTCCGCCATCTTGAATTACTTGTAAACAATGCACAGCGTATGTTACTATTGGCTCAGCAGCGTGAAGTATCATAGTCTATGTAGTTCATAATGCTGTGCTTGGCTGAAGCAGGTGAAAAGTATTGTTTGTTGATGGAGATGTGGTGCTATAAATATCGTAGCATAACGCCGAACATATTGTGGCAATTTTAACATCGCGGTACCACAATATTGCGGCTATTGTTACATCCCTAGCAGACACTGGAGATGTGCTACACTATTCCACTATAAAGAGATACTAGTACAAATGTGGTCTTCAAAGAAGAGTCTTCAGAAGAAAACCTCATCTACGTCCTCGCCACAAAAATCTCCATTTGAATTCACAAATGAACAAACAGACAGGCCTGATGCATTTTGGAAACAAGTTCTGAGGTTAAAATCCAACTTTTTTTCCTTAGCTTCTTTATGCACAATAATATCAATTTTTACCTGGGGTGCCCAAACTTTCAATCCCTTTTGTTTAACTATTTAGTTTACTATTTTGTTTACCTGTATAAACGCACTTTGCGCACGCCGTTCTCATGCAAATCAATTTCTGCATCCGCAATGTTAAGGATGGTGTGTGCTTCAACCATTAATTTCAATGGCAATGAGGTGAGCCACTTTGATTGGCTGGGAGTCAGCTGCATTCTATTCTAGTTGCGCTAGTCAAGAAAGAACACCCCACTCATGGGCACAGTCTGTGCTTTGTGCTGGACTTGCGTTGTGCACAAAAATAGGGCCCAGGCAAGGTACCTAAAAATGGCTAGTGTAGCCACCTGATACCAACAACATTGCATTAGTTTTGTTTGGTGGCGCGGCTGGAGATTTTTTTTTAAAGCAAAATATGTGCCAGGGCTCAATAAAGATTGGGGGGTGCTGAGCTAGCGCAAGACTCCTCGAGTTACAAGGACATATGGGAACGCCCACTACGGGGGGGAAAATTAAAAAGAAAAACTCTTTGCAGACATGAAAATGCCTTAAAGGCAAAGCCTAAAGAAGTGGTTGTGCATTTCGTCGCATCTGTTAATTAATGTACACTCTGATCCAGGGATAGTCCAGAAATTGTACAAGAGCAGGAATAAAACTTGAAATGACAGTTATTTACAAGTGACCTACTTTAATATATTGGCAAACTTTGAAAACAGCATGCTGATATCTTGACCTGCACCTGCACCTGTAACAGGACCAACAGTTACTTACAACAGAAGAATAAAGCAAATGTGTATGCAAAATGACTAGTGTCGTGTTTTTGGTTGCAATGTTTATACATTTTGTTGGTCACCAAGATGACACAAAATGCTTTGCATCTCTTATCTTGCATCTTGTCATTCTGGATCCAGTTGCCAAATAACAAATATGACATTTTGATATCCTCTTTTAATTGATATCTTTCAGAAACAATGACTTTACCAAAAAATATATTATGGTAAAACTATTACAGTATTACAAGGCCTTATGTTAATATATTACAGATTCAGAAACATTGTACCTGCATTCTGTGAGGCCTATCCAGTAAAATATCCGAAAATTATGATATCTTATGGTTTGTACAAATTGCATACCTCCAGCTGTAGTTTCAAATGAATTCACTTTAGTTGCTGTTTTGGGATGACGTTTCTTCTTTATTTTTGATGATTTGGTTGGATTTCCACAAGTTTGTTCCATCTGGTTCAATTGTAAGAAAGACCGATTTCTAATAAAGTTTAAATCCATCAATTTCATCCAATCAATGAAGCAGCTACACTTACCTCCTGGGATGTCGTATGTTTAGGTCCTGTACAGTGTTTTGTTCCCAATTGTGACATGTTACTGTAAGTTAAAAAGATTACATGTAGTGGTTTTACTTGTACATTCTTAATCGACATGTGGAACACAACCTGACTTGTTAGACTGGAAACTAAACCTCATTCCATCACTTTGATTAGTTTGTAAACTATTAAGGACTTAGTATTTTGACTGCGCTTACTTTCTATGTTTAATACAAGGCACTGCAAGATATACAATCTGTTTAGGCATATACACAGCCTATTGTCGACAGTGTCAGCTAAACTATTTGCTGTGCTTACGAATAAATACTTAACCTAGCTTACCTGCTTCGAGCTAGTACCTTTCTAATGTTCTTACAAAACGTATACGTAATTTTTTGGGTGAAATTTTTTCCAGAGCACCAAGACGAACCTCGTTAAATTAGTTTACTAATTTGTATGCCATTATCAATTCCTTAAAAAGTTGATATATTTTAAGGAAGCATTCCGCTCGTCTGAATGTTGCCTTCAAAGCACCTCGAAAATGTAAGCTTCTCATATTGAGTCACACCAACTGTCGTAATGTACATTCATGTACAGTCAGGCGTTGATGGTATAAGGAATATTTTTAATACTGTAATAATAAAGAGCCAAAGAACAAACAAACAAACAAAAAAAGCATATGATTGTGTAGTATTTGAAGAAACTGAATGATTCAATCTTTGCAGAGTAATACATATATAATTATTTAATTATGTCCAGATCTGGAAAATGACTAGTCTAGTTACCTTTACGCACTAGCACAATACATTTCAAATAAAACAAGATGTGTTTGAGGTTAGGTTTCACAAAAATAACATTGTTCTTTATTAGACCATTTACATGCTAAATATGGCAATGTGATATGTCCTTCTGTCAATCCATCTGTATGTCTCTTTACTCCTTTCACTTGGGCCAGTTAACTATAGGAGCATTTACAGGTGACCCAGTTCTGTTTCCAGACGTAAAAGGACATGTGAGAGTATGTAAAAAGGTGGCCACTTGTGGTGATTTGCAGTTGGCAAACAGCTGACCACTGATCATTTGCTTATTTACATCCTTCCAGTTGTATTGTTTTTTTGCAATTTATTTTAAATTAAACCTATTTAACGTTGACATTTCATCTGTGTTTACCATATAGTACAAGCACACATGCATGCGGGCTGACAAAAAAATAATTAAAAAATTGACAAAAGATTAATTCTGTTAAATAAATGTAGAACACACCATCAGTTGTCTTGGTTATTTATTCTTTAATGAATTAGTTAAGTCAAAAGAAATAACCCGACCCCGGATAAGCGGAATTGAAGACGGAACGGAACAAAAGAAATAATATCTGCAAGGTGCGATAAAACTTCTCTGAGGAGCTGCAAGATAGGGTGGGGCGAGCCTAGCAGTAATAGGCTATCCTTTAACATTGTGTGTATAGCTTCTTTTCTGTTTATTTCATGCTGGGAGGGGCTGCAGACTCACAAAATACACAAAAGGTCACGCAGAGTACCTGAACATTTGAAAAACACAAGTACACTTGCTCTGAACACAGACATTTTAAACAGAAAACAGATGCAAACAGATAAATATAAAAACTACTGTGATGAAAATAAAATTTTGCATAACACATTCCAAATGCAGCTCCCAGTTCCGATGAAACTGAAAGAAGAAATAAAATTTGGTCAACGCCAAAGTGATAGAACACTTGGCAGATCAGTTTAGTGTGTATTACACATCTTCTTAACTGCCTATTTCTGAAAATATTGTCCATAAGTGAGTAATTCTGAATTTATTGGATTGCAATGGATTTGTGAATCTTATTGCTACATAATAACCCCCAACCCCCATAGTTGTCCACCCATGACTTGGAGGCTTGGCTGGGTGACCATCCGCCATTGTCAAGTGTCGGCCTGAGTCCAACCTCCAGATTAGACAATACCACTACTATGTCAGAGTAAGATAAACATTAGCAGAGCTGCATAGTTAGCACAAATTAGGCATTAGTTCAGCACTTTATTAAATATTTGCTAAAGTTGTTGAGGTGGGGGCAGAGTGCAAGGGCTATTTTTGTATAATGATGTGTCTGCTGTATACATGCTACACATAAATATGCATGATAACTGTCAAATGTATTTGGTGGGTTGGCGATGAAGTCCTGCCACTTGCTGTTCTTCTCACACTCTGGGCTGTTTAAAAACAAGTGGCCTCACGCTTAGAGGCAACGCCCTACTCTGCCCTTCAAACCTAAGTAACCCGAGTGGATGTTCACTCAAATTGTGCTGTAAATCTTTACTCTTAGTGTATTTTGACCGAAGAGTATCAGAAGCATGTTACAGTATTTCATCAACACACAAAATAGCAGAAAATATTTTTGATTTGCTACTGTTAATTCTATAGCTGAACAAAAAAGCTACTCTATAAGACAAAAATATTCTCCTATTTTGACATTGAAGTATTTTTTTTTTTTAACTTGATTCAATAATTTCAATTTACAATCAAAAATCTGATATATTGAACAAGTACCTTTCAAACATGAACATCAAACAAACAAAAAAACGCTAGGAGATAACTTAAAAATACATGTCAAATAAAATTATACAAATATGTTACACTCAACACAAGCAGAAATAGTCATCATTGCTTTTTTTCTTACAATATCTAATTGACAAAATATAAAGTCTGAGTTCATTAAAGAAAGCCCAAAAAGATGGCTTAAATCCCATAAATGTACTCATGTATGTGAAATTTTGACAACATAATAAATCAATTAACCAAAAACACATTTACTTTGCTTTTTTCATTTTGTTCAACAAAACCAAAAATAACATTCTTCCAAAATGAAGCAACATCTTTGTCAATATAAGTTCTTATAAAAGAACACAGCCTAGACTAGAAAAAATTCACTTGTTGACATTGCCAAAATAAATTAACCATAGTTTTCGGAGAATCACAGCAGAAGCTACAGCATACATCAATGTTTTTCTTAAACCTTTTTACAATATAAGCTTCAGTAGGGTAAATGCGATGAATTATTTTAAATGAAACTTCTTTAATCTTATTTGTTATCAATTAACATTTAGGCAAGAGACAGATTTTTCCCCAAACTATATCATCTTGACACTGAAGTCATGAACCAGTTCACAACAAAACATGAAATAGCAGAATGTTCATTGTCCCCTTATTTTAAATGTTTTTTCTTAAAGTTGCCTCATTATCTTACATCAAACTCGATGGACTGGTCATTTCTTATTTGTTGTTGCCTGAACATCACAGTATAAGTGAGACAAGCAGAATGAAATTTCACAAATAACTCATAAATACGTTTTTTTGTTCTCATATGGGGAAGAAGAGGTGGCTTCTCCTCACACAACAGTTACAATGTGATGCATGAAAAGCAAAATGACAGAGCCCACTGATTATGTAGCATACCTCAAAAACACGGCAAATAATGAAGAGAAAAAAATTATGAAAAGTGCAGTGCATAAACAAGGTCAGACTCTTCTGTCTGTGGAAAGTATAGAAATTCCCACAACACATGAATGCATCACTGGGCCCATTGCAGCCTGTAGAAGGAGCTCTTGGCGCTTAACTAACCTGAAACCCAAACATACACAAACATGGCGTTACCGCAAGCAGGCAGGATGCTGTGTCCTCTTCAGCGTTCGCTGTACATCATTATCTTATGGCTTGTAGGAATACATTCGTCGACACTTCATCTTCACAACGAGGAGCGCTTCATACTACCGCAACAAAGAGGATATTATACAGTAGACGCAAATAAGGATTTACCATACGCAGATGGAGGGGGCAACGCGACTCCAGCTCTTCGACTGGCCGATGTTGGTGCTGCTGAAGACGGGTCGTCGGACTACGGCGCCCTTCCGCCGAAGCGAACCCGCCGGAGCACAAGTGAATCTACCATGCCGAAGGTGTACGGCCAGGTACTGAGATGTAACTCAATGGTAACACCTTTAACAACGAACATCACCTTTAATGATCTTTAGTTGGCACGCTTTAAGAAACACTCAAGCCTACGGTTGTTTCCTAAGTCACACAATTAAATACATTGACTGACTGGATGCACCAAATTCACAATTAATGTTTTTTGAGTAGACAAGGGCGCCAAACGACACGTTAAAGACCGCTAACGAAGACACTGCGTTCCTGGTGTTTTCGTAACGTCACCGTGCTCAAATGGCTGTCAACTCTTACCTGCCTGACCTCGTCACTTATTGTCTTGATAGCAAGCTAGCTCCAAGAGCAGATTTATAACAACTGGGACATCCGTTCATTTCTTTTCTGACAAGAGCAATTCATCATCAGTTGCCTTCAAAAGCGGCCGACAATGCTTTTGAATGATGCTCATGCTTATTTGACAGTATGACTTCCACAAAGTAGTACAGGTGCTAGCAGATATGCAAGATTTCTGATAATCAACGAGTATATTGGTATGTCTTGACTGAAGATGCTTCCTAAGACTTGATTGTTACTTTACCTGACATATTTAACTAAACAATTTTAAAGTACATGATTTAAGACATAGTGACAAATAGTAAAATTATATTTGGCAGTCAACTATAATACAAAATTTCCTTATTTTTTGCTACCTGCCTACCTACATTTCAATCCCATCAAGAGCTCACAATGGTAACACACATATTGATGAATTATAGTTAAAATAAGATGGTCAAGGCTGCAGGATTTGATTGCATTTACTGTACATTATGCCAACCTTTAAAATGTAGAATTATGGCCAGGTGGAAGATACATTTGTTGTATGATATCCATTGCAGCAATTCACACATTAGATATCAAACAATGGTGATTCAAGTGCGTCATAGTGACAAATTATGCCTAATGATTCCATCACATCTGAATGTTTTAGAAAAATGCACATACACATTTACACAGTCTGGTTGGATATTCACATAATTTTTGCACAAATATTTGTTTTTGGTCTAATCATGGTAATTTTCATTCTAGAGCATGCAAGTCGTGCACATTCTTGAAATTGATCATTTTACAATGGCCAGTTTTGAGAAGAGTTATGGTAATATGGGGGAAGCTTTGGTTATCTAATTGGTTTCCTTATACCTCTCTTTGTTTTTCTATTTAAAAAAAACAAACAAAACATTCCTGGTATTTTGTCTTCGTTTATCACAACCTGAGCGTTTAAAATGAAAGTCAACTCCAATAATTTGACATGAGTTTCTGGTAAGGAAGTTGTCAACTGTAAAACTGACAGAACAGGTCTGGGAACATGTTGACTGAAGATCACATGAAAAGTATTAATGCACTATATTGTGGGTAGAGCTTTTAAGCACAATAAGCTCAATAACTAACCCTAAAGCTGCTATTTCTTGTCCCAGTGGATGAATACACAATACAGAGACTTCTGAAATGGACAACTGATGCAAAGTTTTATATGTTAAGTAGATTGGGTATGTAGCATCGAATAAGTGGTCACATACTTGAATAATGAATCATGATCCTACGATAACAGCGCTAAATTCAAATAATAATGTTTTACAAGCCTTTTGCCTTTTATTGGTTATTGCATTCAATTCACAAACCCCATAGACTCACACTTAAAACAGGTCACTGACTAATTTTGATATGCTGTGTAAACAGTGGAGAAAAAAATTATTGCACTTGACTTAAGAATGCATCTCACATTACCGGTAATCGAGTTGACGATTAACCACATATTTTTCAACTCCCAGTTTATCTGTGCAAAGGTTGAGATATAATTGTCACACGGCCACAGATTCAAACAATAAATAAAGGATAAATTAGAGTGAGCCTTGATGAAATACAAAACAGAGGGAAATGCCTCCTTGTCATCCATCACCAGTCCAACACATGTGGTCGTCTCATGCTGACCACAGCCTTCTTGTGTGTGATCAGTGCACACACTACCAACGGGACAAATAGGCTCTGGGGAGTTTGGTTAGCATCAGGTTTCATTGCTGTGAAGGATGTTAGTTTGTAAAATTGCTGGTATATAAAATTAAGATTAAATTTGTTAGGAAGTTGGCAGCTTATAATTCAATCAGTGTCATACTCTTCGTTTATTCTACTATACACTTTATATAGAATATTGTATTAGTGTCATATATAGCTAATTATATATATATATATATATATATATATATATATATATATATATATATATATATAAACCCTCAATAAAATAAGACTGACATGTTTTTTTTTTAAAGGCTGATTCTGGTATTTGACAGAAAAAATAAATAACTGATGAATCTACCCACTAGAGCTCAGTGTTTGGTGCCCAGGTACTAAGCACTCTAATATAAAACAATGGAATAGACCATAAAACAATGGAGTAGACCACAACATTTCTAATTCTTGCGAACAAAGGGCTTGAGTGAAATATCTTTATTTTTTCATAGCACACTGCAGAAATGTTTGATTTAAAGCATGTATAATTTTTATTTGGTTTTTAAGCAAGTTTATTTTATGGCTCTCATGTTACACACTCCTGGACCATGTTTTCTAAAAACAACCCACAGCCTATAATGGTTGCTTAACACTTTAAACAACAAAGATATGAGCTACAGGCGGAAGATTTGATTGTTTTACAATACTTTGCTTTAGTATTTGTTTAACTTTAAAACAGAAAGGAATTTGCACACACAAAAACATGCAAAATAGTATGAATTGATTAATTTAGCTTAAGACAACTATTTGAACAATCGAGTAATAGCCATTTTTTTAATAAAAAAATTGTCCAAATCGTCTGATTTTAGCATATCAACAGTAATTGTTCACTGACTTCTGTAGTCTTTCATGAAAGAAGACTGATTATCTTCTGTGTTGAATCAAAATAAGTTTTGACTTTAGAAAACAATGGCCAAACCGATGACGTAGTACAAAAGTACTTCCTTAAAAAAAAAACTATATGAATACGAATTTATTAACCGGTGATTGGTGTTTATTTCATAAATAAACACCAATCACCGGTTAATAAACAGTAATCAGGAAGGAATTTTTTAATATATTTTTTAATACCCTTTAATGCAAAATAAAAATAAATCTGATTAGTCAATTAATCAATTGAATAATCGATAGATTAATCGATTAAAGTCGATAGTGACGGCACCAAAACATTGCTGACTCCTTGCCAAATGTTTCCACTGGAGCATAAATTCAAAAAAACCCAAAAACGTTTAATGTCACTTGAGTGGATTTCTTTGCAGGCGAAATACACATGTAACAACGTTTCTCACAATATCAACTGATTTATATATATATATATATATATATATATAAAAATCTAATTGTGCATCTAATCGAGGGTCAAAAATTGAGATGCAAATTGAATCTTAAATTTGGACTATTGGTAAAAGTCTAATCCCTTGGAGTCTTCAAAAGTGTGTTTGTCTGATAGCATTGCATTGTTGGGAAGTTGTGTCCTATTACTGCCTATTGATTATTTAAAAAATAACACTGAAAGAAAGAAACCAATAGTCAAAGAATACAGCAGGAGTTCACGTCAGAAACTTTGCGAGAGCAAGAAAGACAGTAAAACATCAGTTAGTGACACCAGCGACAACCTCTAGGGTGACGAGCGAAGGCGTCACAAGCTAATATTTGCCAAACACTTCAGGAACAAAAATTAATACACACCAGAGGTTGCAAACCACTCATTAGCAAGAAGAAGAAGAAGGATTTGAATGGAAACGCTAGAAATTTGAAAAAGGGCCCAAAATTCGCAAACATTTTTTTACACTTAGAGGGGGTGGATTTTGAAGCGTATTGAAAAAAGGAAAATGCAAATTTTGTTTATGGAAACAGGTTTTGCGAATAAGCGCTGGCAAGACCGGATACACGTCTCACGTTTTGATCGAACGTTACGCCACGTACGTTTGTAGTCACAAAGCAATGTCGGACGATAAAGTAAGGTATGTTTGGGGGGACGACGAAACAAATCTTTTTGGAATTAATTAAAGAAGCCAATATTAACTCTTTGACCGCCAAAAACGTTTAATAACGTTTAGTAAAATCCAAATGAGTGCCGCCAAAGACGTTAAAAGACGTTCACTATGGGGTTTTTTTTGGAAACGGGTGGAGGAAAGCCTTGGCCAGCTGTGCTGAAAGTATTAAGCAGATCAAGTTAGTATAATGACTATTTTTGGGCACTAGATGGCAGCGATGACTCTCTATGGACAAGATCGGGTAGGAGTCAGTAGAAGACGTGAGGCGGAGCTAGAGTGTTGAGGGGAGAATGGCTGAGGAAGCAAAAATGGCGACCGGTTGCAAGCAGCTCACGCTTGAGCATTTTTTTCAAAGACGAAAAGAATCGACCAATGCTAAAAAGCACATTGATGATGATGATGGTGACTCCGAGGTTGACGCCGAAGTTGGAAGCGTTTGGGTGAAACTAACCTATTTTCTATTGTTGATTACTGAAAAACGGAATAAGGTAGAAACTAACTTTTTTTTCTGATGAAAGATGAGAGTTCAATCTTTCATTTGGTAGTATCTGTGTTTTCATAGTCCAAACACAAAATTTTCTGTGGACCTTGAAAGATCAGTCAAAATGCTTAAATCAGCTGGCACCCACAGCATCCCTTTTCTGAAAATGCTTGGCAGTCAAAGAGTTAATGCTATTTTAGATGGAAAACCGCAAAGAAACGCTAAGGTTTATCAAGAATTACAAACTACAACTCATACGACGCTATCACACTGCACAGTCGCTTCCTGGTCTTCTTCTTTTAAATTACTGGTGGATCACATCTTTATGGTGTATACCACCATCTATCCATCAGCGGCGGAGTCCCCTCTCAATCACATTTTCAGTAAATTCGCTTAAAAAATTCAAAACAATTGGATGGAAACCTGACTAGTGTCATTATTCAAAACAAGGTTAACTCTTTGTTTTATTATTGTCGTCAGGGATTTTTTCCCCCTATCCTGATACCAATTACCGACTTCGAAAACATTTCCCCCCAGAATTATCTTCCACAGATATGTAAATGTAAATACTTTTTTCCTACAGATAATATTAAAATAAGAGTTTCCTCTTAAAAAATGTCCCTTTTGTCAGGACATGTCCTGAACTGACTTTGTCTTGATTTTGGCTTGCATGGCTTCTTCTAGGATGGGCTCATTAATCTTCATTTATGTAATGTAACATAAGATCGGGGCAGCAAAATTACCTCAGAAGTCCACAGAAACATTTAAACAGCCAAGTAGTACATGTGAATGAATTCACTTCTTTAACACTGTTATTTAACACTCCCAAATTCCCTCACTTGTGTGTTTGTAGACAGCCTCTTTGGGATTCACAATTAATTGGGGCTTAGGTTGTGGTCTTCTTGCTCCAGTACTAAACAGTAATCTAATAATAAATCAGTGACTGATGTAGTCAATTCCCCTCAATCAAAATTTATTTTCATTTTATCAAGGCAGTACTGTGATTGTGACCCATGAGTGTGCCACAGTACAGAAGACACGGTCCATGAAAGCATGCTTTCTTGAGCATAGTACAGAATAAATGGCACGGAACCCGGACCTCAAACCCATCAAAACCCTTGGATGAACTACAAAAAATATTGCAAACCAAGTCTAACATCAGTGACCTCTGACCTCACAAGTGTTCTTCTGGATGAATGGATAGAAAGTCCTACAGGCACATGCCACTCTAAAAGTTGAGTTGAGAATCATTTACATGTATAGTGCATCTTAACTCATATTTACACATATTTTCATTTTTTGCAACAGGCTTTGTTGATGAGAAATGCAATACTCATTCAACCATTAAAGAGAATGTGTATTTATAGCAAAAGGGGCGTGTGGGGGAAATCCCTATATTTGCACCTGGTGACCGACAAGACAGCAGAGCAAGGATGTGTTGTCTGCCAGTCCTACAGAGATGATGTCATTGCTTGAGGCTGACTGTGCTGCTGTTGGGCTCCTGGCCATGCTGCACCCCCTTCCTTTCACTCTTGTTGAATAATGGAGAGCTTTGAGCTGAAGAGAAGGGAGGGTAGTAGGGGAGTGCAGGCTAAATGTGTAAATGCCTGTTGTATTGTTACCATACCATGTCCTGCTTCTTGGTAGTGCCAGACGCAGAGCCCACTTATTCACAGCAGTAGTGTGATGCTAACTTAAACTGACTAAAAGTTTGTAAAGTACAGCAGACGGAATCTAGACTTTTAGATGTGCAACAAAACCCTCATCCAAAATTAGCTAATGTGTGAAGAGATCAAGTTAAATAAGTAGACTTGAAAATATTTGTTCTATGGATAGCATTTATTAAGGATGAGCTTGGTTTATGAACCATCTTACAGTTATTGCATGTTGTGTTCCAGACTCAATGAAATAAGTGCTTTACATGAGCTTATGTTTACACAGGGAGGGAATTCATCCGCTTTAATGATAAGCGGATGGCTTACTGGAAAAGATTGGGTTAACAGGATTGTCTATAGTTTGTTTAACTGTGCTGGTGTTGGTATTCAGGTGTTTACTGTTAATCTGTTAATACTGTTTGCAAATGTCCATAATATTTTGCGACCTATCAATTATTGTATTTGATGAGCGCTAAATAGGGCTGGGCGATATGGCAAAAAAATAAAACCTCAATTTTTATCGACATTCAGGATGATTATGGTTTTAATCTAATAAACCCAACCAACATTTATTTAAAGGTTTCATTTATTCAAAAAAAAATCCTGTGCAAAATGTTCAGACAACAATAATGTATACTGATTTTAAATTAGTTTTAACATAAACTTAACATTCATAGGTTTTTTTTCTTAAATGCCACAATTAAGTAGTTAGTAGCTATTGTAAACATGTCTTGTAAAGCACCCATCCAGCATTCTGCCACAAAAACATTTGAATGTAACACAACATAAGAACAACAGCTCTTAATAATCCAAAAGACAATTCGATTTCACGATTTAGAAACTTTTCAACAATTCGGTTTTTAAAATGACGATGTATCGAATTAATTTGATTTATTGCCCAGCCCTAGCGCTAAATAAAATAAAGTCATAACATTTACCAAGTTCACATTCCTCTCATGAGTGTTGGAAAAAATGTGTATTTGGCAGATTATTTCTTTATCCTAACAATGCTTCAGGCCAATAAGATTTACAGTATACTGTCCATTTTAAATAATGTGCCAATTATAAGGGTCATGGATATGTGGGATGAGCAGTGCAGGTTAATATGTTTGTTGTGCCCATTTGAACAGCGGATGCCACCCCATGTTTTGAGCTATGGGTATGCCCAGGTGTGGGGCGGTCCGGCATCGCAATCAATGGAAAAACGAATCTTGTCGTCATTTAACAAAATTTCTTCCATTCATCCATCCATTATTTGAACCGCTTATCCTCACTAGGGTCACGAGTTTGCTGGAGCCTATTTCCAGCTGTCTTTGGGAGGTAGGCGGGGTACACCCTGAACCAGTCACCAGCCAATCTCAATGCTGAGTATATTCTTCTGTTGGCAATCCACACACCTCTTCGCTTTGGGATCAAATTCCATCCTTAGCGCTTGGGTTTGCTGTCTTTTTTAGAATGACCAACGCAAACACTTTAGCAGCCTTGTGACAACTCCTGGTTGAGGAGTGGAAATGCTACACATTTTACTTATCGTCACATTCCTAAAATACTGGCCTATGTATTTTTATTTTTTCAAAAATCTTTTTTTTATTTATTTTTTTAGAAACCATGAAAAACTGAATCAAATACAGATTATGCAGTATTTATTAGTATTAATTATTTCATTTGTGTGTGTGTGTGTGGGGGGGGGGGTCCTTTCTTGGAAAACAAGTTGCACACTTTTCTTTTGTTGAGGAATACAGAAGATGAATTATGTGGTCATGCACTTGCATTTCATTATTTGAACACAGGTGAACAAATTAAGCCTTATTTGCTTTACAAGGATAGCTTTCATTTAATTTGAGTGTGCTGTATACAATGACTCATAACAGCATTTAAAATATTGTTTTTCTCATGTAACTATGCTTGTTGAACTGGTTTTGGAGATATGGCTCTCAATGTCTTTTGTTGGCTTTCACATATAGGCTTAATGTTGTAGTGTTCCCTCCCCCCCTTTGGTTGCGGAGGTGAGGTGGTGGTGGGGGTGGGGGTGGGGGTGGGGGTGGGGGGCAGTTTGGTCACACCCAAATTACACCGTTCATGTCCTCATTGTACCTTTTTGCTTTGACAACAACAATTGGATGCACTGCATTTTAAACAGCATGTCACATTCCCTGAGAGTTAACATTTTACTGTTGCTTCCATTTTGTTAATAATCCAGTATTTTTCTGATTCAGTTCTCTTTTCGTGTGTCAATTTTTACTTTGGCCTATCTAATTTTGTTCAGTCTTTGCTTCAAGCAGATTTTACACAAGCCAGGCAGAAATAAACGGATACATTAAAAGAAAATCTAAAAATGATTACATAAATTGAATCTTAATCTTGTTGCAACGCCAACAAAAAATCATCTGACTGTTATTCAAACATATGTTCACCAATCACCATGCAGTGAATCAGAATGTTGAAGGTGTGTACTAAAAAGGACCACTTTTAAACCCAAATTCACTGATGCTCATCCTGGTTTCACCACTCTGCAGGTCAGCCTGAATGACTCTCATAACCAGATGGTTGTCCACTGGGCTGGAGAAAAGAGCACTGTCATTGTGGCTTTGGCCCGAGACAGCGTTGGAGCCGTTGGACCCAGAAACAGCTCGGTAAGTTCGACCCGACCTGTGAAAATTGCACAGTCAAGAATTATACACCAATGTAGTCGAACTTGACTAGGTATCTCTGGTATGACTCTCTTACTTCATACCTTCCTATGTCGATTGATTCATCAGAGCAGGGGTGTCAAACTCATATTAGGAAATGGAGGAAAATATATTACCAAGTGGGCCAAATCGGTAAAATCATGGTATATAATTTCAAAACAATTGCCGTCAATTATACGCAGATATTTGATATTTGCGGGCCAGCACTAAATTGCAGGACGCAACTGTAAATATACGGTCCCAAACAATTATGCAAATGGTACGCGGCAACACCCTTATGAGTGCCGGGCATATTATATCTACCTATTTTGCATATATTTGTGTATTGTTCACAGAATGCATTGTGGTGCCGTTAATGAAGTTATAAGGATGTTAATCCTTGTCATATGTGTAGTTGAATGTGTGCCGTATTCAGCATGTTTTGTTTGATTTATGTTTTTTTTTCTTCTTTTTTTTTTAAACAAACTGTAACTTTTACACGTGTTTAAAATAATGACATTCAGACCAATTCCGTGTACAAGTTGCTTTGCTAATCTGAGGATTGCTTGTGAAATTACAAATTTATATGCTTTGATTGTGGCCGGCTGATTAATTGGTCCGACATTGCTAATTTTTTTAACTTTACAAAATCGCCTCGCGGGCTGGATTAAACCCCTTTGTGGGCCTGATCCGACCCGCGGGCCGTATGTTTGACACCCCTGCGTCAGAGCATCATGAACTGCATCTTTTTTCAAACCAGTTTGTCATGTTTCAGATGATGATTTGATCATTGAGCCAGATTTTAATGCAAAGCCTGCAGCATTCAGCAGGTCACACCCAAACTGAAAAAAGATGAGCAATAATTGAAGAGCATGCATGCTTTCTTGTGCCATGCCTGAGTTGATAATTTGCTCGCTGTTCACTTGCAGCTATGAGAAATTGATTGAAACTTGGGCAGGCGTTGTAAGGGTTTAATCATGCGGATATTTTCTCACTTTTCCTTTACCTCTTCATCCTAAATATATCTAGTAATATATTATACTGTATTCAGTAAAGCCTCCAAATGCCAGGATTAGGACTAGGCTCTAGAAACTGGTGGGTCATGGTTTGAGTCCTGCTACCGATTAATTTTAAGTAGCCACCGGCTTGTCATGAAAGCGTTGTTGCTTGTTCGCCGCTTGGCCTGATTAGTTCACCAACGCTACAATACATGTACATTAAAAGTGGCTGCGGCGGCGGCACCTTAATGACAGTGAGTAATGAATGACGAGCAATAATCATTTCGTCCGTCCTAATTTTCATTCATGAAATCGGACGACACAACATATGGTCACCTATTTTGCCTCAAATGTATCAGCCGCTGCCGCACACTTGCGTGTACACTCAGTTTACAAAACGCGCGACACTACGGCAGCCGAAAAGTCATAACTCACAACGGGGAAGTGTTGTTTTAAAAAATCATGTTCAAACAGATTAAACATGTTAGACACTCGTCTCAAATTCTCATGAGACAAAAAACCTCACCAAAATTACGTGCACTTATGGCGGCAGGTTTTAGTTACAGAGGTGACGTTCCTGCTCCCCCCTCTTTCCCTCCTTCCGCAATTAAATCGCAGCTTTTCATAATTACGTAAACACATTTTGTCAAACCGTGTTTTTTTAGCAAATGCAATTAATTGTTAAGCCCTAATACAAAGCTGCTGATGTTACTGTTTTAATATGTTTGTTAAAATTCAAGTCAGAGTCTAATATTACCCCAAGGTTTCTAACTTGATATTAAGAGTCTCAAGGTGACTCGGAACACTTTGTCTTTGTGTCTGTCGTCCACAGACAATCTAAATTACAGTCTTACGATGGTTACTAATTTATGGCCAAAAGTGGATAAAAACTGGATACAATTTTGTCTCTTTCTGTGCTGTAATGTCAGTTCAGTTCAGTTTTGTGTGTGCCAGCTTTGTGTGAATGATAAAGGGGGGTGCATGAAAAGAGAGTTCTTAGTTTTCAGCAAGGATACAGTTCCTAATTACCTGTTTCTGCTATGAATCCAGGTATACGTGTCTTATGACTATGGGTCCACCTTCACACTTGCCACTGCGAAATTCCAATTGTCTGACGCTAAGGCGAAGAATGGCAGCACACAGATTATCTCCCAGTTTTACCACAGTCCTGCAGACAACAAGAGGGTAAGTAGATTATTATTTGTTCTACGGTCACATGGCCCAGTTCACACAGTGAGGTCAATATTTCACTGACTCACTTTTGCCATCCTACTGACACACCCTATTGTGACTGTTTTACCGGTCTAAACTCCTGTTGCAAATTGAACTGAAGGCAGCCACTCTGACTGACTACTTGGCTAACTACCGTAGTCTGAATGAGTTTTACAATTTTGAGTGTTTGATTGTACAATAAAATCCAAACAGATGTCAGATTAACATTCAAGAAATCTGATACTCTGGTGCCAGCAATCGTTTTAGATTTTCAGTTGTAATGTGACTGTCACGTCACTCACGGGACTAATAGAAGCCTACTATAAATTTTAAATGGTTATAGTAATACTAAAGCCTGGTTCACACGGCAAGATTTTAAAATTGCCGTCCGACTTCCAAACTGTGAGAGACCACACACGTGACGAGAAAAAAAACACGGCAGTAACAGTTTTGAACTTGAACGTACAATTTCATTTATGAATGTTTCCTGGTTAGACGGGAAGCCTCGCAAAACCTCTCGAGTTTAAACGTGACTTCAGAGTAAGCAAACATGGAGGGCCAATTGCAAAACTTTGTGGTTTGTTTTTAGCAGAAATAAGCAACATAAAAAGAAAATAAGTTGTTTAAAGGAGTGTAAACAGAACAAGTACGGACTTTCTGTTGCGCCTTGCTTTCTGATTGGCTGCATATCACCGTCAACTGGTTGCGTCTTTGTTTGTTCTCGGGGCACACTACACATAGTGAGAAGTCCAGCCAAAACAATCCAACATGTTGAATTTTCCCGATTTGAGATCGGAGCGGCCCAAACGACCTTCCGAGAAGACGAGATCAGTCTGAATACACCACACACGACGGGATTATCTGTTCTTTTGGATATTGCCGCGTCTTTACGATTGTCAGGAGGGGAGATTCGGGCTAATTCTCCTTCTGTGTGAACTTAAACGCCTAATATTATTAAACTTACTAAAATAGTTCTCTCTGTCGTCGGCGAAATTGACTTTAGATCTAATATTTTTGCTGTCCCTAAATCAGCCAAAAAACACTCTGTTCAAAGCAGCCTGTTTTAGGGGTGTGTCAATTTTATGTAAATAGCTGCACCAGGCCACGTCTAGGCCATACCCTTCTCTCAGGGTCAGTGATTTCAGTCATGGTAGCCATGTGTTAATGTTGTGAATCGAAATGACTGGCCATGGGAGCAGAAGAAGATACAAATACAGTTTTTTACACATTTGAGAACTATTTTAATATGCGGAAAAGTGGCATAAAGTTTTACCATAAGAAAAAGTAGCATAATGTTACTACAGAGACTGTTGTAGCGTTAGTTTGTGATTGTTTAATCAATGGTTATTTTGCCGTTACCGGCAAATCTCCAGCAAACTTTATTTTGCCGTGAATGCTTGTAGACATTTACAAGCGGTTATGAATAACACAAACGTGCACATTTAGGCCACTGCGCGGTCGCAACGTGCAAGCCGTCTCATTGAGACCACTTAGCGGCTGGTTAGCATCACAGTCATGTCAACTAGGTGGCAAGTTGCCAGTCACGGCAAATTAATCACCGCGGATTGTATCTTGACAAAACAATACGCAACCGCTTCATATTATCCAACCATCGTCTGCTTTATCATATCTGACCTCTTGTAACCAAACAACCTCCACACGACAAATGTAGCGCCCACTTTAGGCACTAAAAATACACCAGTAATATGGTAGAAGGTGCACATCTCTTATTAGAAAGGATAGGAAGAAAGGCTAAATCAAAAATTTTAAATTTACATCTTTCCCGTTTGCAGTCGTGTCACACTGTTGGGACCGATCCATTATGTTTAAATGTGTTGCAAATCCAACTCTGAACAGGCTTTCACTAACAAAACAGTCCTTTGAGAAATGATGTCGGTACACGTCCTTCAAAAATAAAATGAATCCACTGTCTTCTCAAAGACTTGGGACGAAGGAAGCAATCACTTTTTCCTGATCATTGTTTCCTCTCTCCACGGAGCATTTGCAAGCAAGGGGAGAAAAAAAAAGAAGCAGCCAGCTTCCCGAATTTCAGTAGGCGTGACAAACCTTTACCAGAAGTGGTGCGACTAACCCAAGGGGGCTTGGTCGAGTGCACTTCCGTGTGTCTTTTTGACGTCACTAAGTCACGGAAGTTTAATCTGCCTATTTGAAGCACACATTTTAGGAAGGAGGAGAAAGTTAAAGAAGTCACGGACTGACTTTTTTCATACCTGGTTGGATTGTAGACAAGCCGGGGATGCATATTATTGATAGAAAACCCCACTAAAGTGAATTTCCATACTATGGGACACCATTACAAATGTATACGTGCTTGTGCTATCAAAAAATTATGTTTAATATTGCTGCAGTTTTTTTTCTTTTAACAGTAATGGAAATGACACCGATGCTATTTTTAGACACCCCGGGATACCGTATCACCGTAACTCCGCCCAATCGTATATAAGAATGGCTCCTAAGAAAAGGGAAGCTGCAAAAGGGAGTGTCAGCCAGAAAGTGCTTATACAAGTAATAGATGAACTGACAGATCTGTGCTATTCTGCTTCTCGCGTTGTGTAACCAGGCTCTTTGAATCGCGCAAGGCAAGGTAGTACTGTATGTTGTTGAATGTTGTTGTTTTGGTCTTCATTAGACTGACAAATGAGAGAGCTCTCTGTTGATAGCATGAGTGAGGCAATACAAAAAATAGAAAGTTGATCAAAAGAAATGTGGCGCAAATTAATCTTGTGGGACAAATCACTTTATAAACGTTTCTTTGTGTAGACAAAAACAAGTTTCCCTGGATCGGTATGCCAAAATCAACGAAACAGACATAAAATATATATATTTTTAAAAACACTTGAGTCACAATTTCCCTGTTATTTTGGAAGATTACCCTTTTTCAATGCAGGATCTGTAGCCTTCCCCCCTTGTTCTCTCCTTAGTTAAAATTAACTCATTTGCTCCCAAAAAGGTATAAATATGTTCTTTTTTAAATGTTTTAAATGTCTCAAAGACATATTTATACGTTTTTAAAATATTATTTTTTTATGCTAGAGCAAACAGAAGGCTTTGATGCAGCCTCTCAACTGCACAAAACTGTTGAAGCAATTGTAGTTATTACAAAAACGGCCAGAAGGCAGCAGCAGAGTAGAAGAGATCAACCAGGGCCATGTTGAAAACAAGCTAATTTACCCACAGTTTCAAACTGATTTGTGAATAATGATCAAACTATATTCTAATGCTAATTGCTGCAAAACAGACACAGATAGAAATATCCTGATAAAAGAAGATACACTAATCTTTCTTTTGATAGGTTCCATGTTTTTATAGCAATAGAACAGAATATTCTGTGGGCCTTGCAAAATTAGTCAAAATCCAGTAAACCGCCAGGAGCAAAGGGGATTGCTTCAGTGAAAATGGTTGGGAGTGAATGCCGTTAATAAACAAAAAATAGTTATGGTCTTTTTCCCACGTTTTTCTAGTTGATGCATATTTTTGTATTTTTTATCTATGGGTGTGACATCTTTTCCCTTTGCCATGTGCTTTCTTGCGTTTCAGTACCTCTTCGTAGACTCCACCAATAATTACCTGTGGAACACTTTTGATTTCTGCAAGAGTGTGCAAGGTTTCTCCCTCCCATTCAAACCAACAGACATATTGATCCACAGCACAGCACCCAACCTGGTGCTTGGGTATGATAGCTCTCATCCAAACAAGCAGGTAAAGAATCGGTCCGCTGCCATAAGGACATACAGTATATAGAGTATATGAATGTAGAACTTAGGAAAGTTTGGCTCTTTTTGGTTTCTTTGTTCAGTGCTATGGAATATTATTATTTTTAAACAAAACTATTTATTTCTGTTATGTTGATTTGTATTTGTTAATGAAGGTCCCTTAACATCTGCATATCTGGTGAGGAATATCACAGATTGTAGGTGTACGATAAAAAAAAAAAAAGCACCATGACAAAAATTATTTCATAATTTTAAGGTTTATTGGGAAACACTTCATCAGCTGAGCTGAATGGGAATAGAGTACTACTGTTGCAGAGGGAATACATGAGATGAGTAAAAGCTTATCATGGATTTAAGTTTTTGTTAGATAGCCTTTTGTTCTTCTCTACTTGGTCACTCGCCTCATTGAATATTGAGTCATCAGAGTGTCAGTCACTTGCTTTGTAAAATGAATCAAGCAGTTCCTTCCAATGAGAGTCTTAGAATATGAGAGTCTTTTTATGATGACCCTCCATTTCCTTCGTAGACAAATTTGCCAGAGGTGGCATGTACAGTTTGGAAAGGCCTTAAACAGATTTAATGAGAAGATGTTGATCTGGATCACTAAATTACTACAACACAGTAATTAGCTACAAAATGCACCTTCATATATTTTAATATTAAATAACCTTTAGTTTATTTTTTAATTTTTTATGTTTTTGGAATGAAACTGAATGCAGACTTATCAAAACTGTAAACAACAACAACAAAAAATGGACAAAAGTGTTTTTCACATAGCAGCGACAATATGATATTGTTTTATATTAGCAGGTGTTAAAACAGACCCTACAAAACCTTGTAAAGCAATAGCCTGTCAGATTTTTCCCCCTCTCCCAAACTAATGCTGGTAATGCAAAATTTTAATTAACTATAATTAATGTTTACAATTGTATAACTATAATGAACTTATTTTTGAATTTTGCCAGGTGTTGAACTATTTAAATAGGATGCCTTTAATTTTAATGTTCACATTTTAATGTTAATTTTAATGTTGACTAACCATTGGTTGCATACTGTAAAGTATATACTGTATATTTGTTTGTAATTGACTGTTTTTGACACTGATTGTGTTTGTTTATATTGTATTCATGATCAGTCTGTTTTACCTAACCTGAATAATGTCAACCCTAAACAGAAACTATTACTTGCTTTGCTACATGGAAGCTCTTACTTTTGATTTTTTCTTGAGTTCATGCACTATTGACTAGCAGCTAAATTGTTCTCTACTGCTTATGTGCAAAGACATAATGAAGGAATGAGCATGACCTACATTTTTTAAATGCACCATCCCCCTCTTCTTTTTCTCCCCCCATCCCCCCTCCACACTTTTGTAGCTGTGGAAGTCAGACGACTTTGGGGAGACCTGGGTGTTGATCCAGGAGCATGTGAAGACCTACTTTTGGTAAGTTAACAATTATGTAGCAGCTCATGGCAAGGACAGCCTGCTGTACACTGAGATGAGTCAAAACAATAAATACCCTGAATTGTTTCACTTTCAATTGACATGAAAATGTTCTCTGCGATTGGCTGGCAACCAGTTCAGGGTGTACCCTGCCTACTACCCGAAGCCAGCTGGGATAGGCTTCAGCTCCCACCGCGACCCTTGTGAGGACAAGCGGTTAAGAAATTGGATGGATGGATGAAAATATTCTCTGCATCAGATGATGGTTTTACAAAATGCTAGAAATTGTTTGTATTGTCACAAGTTATCAGAGATGTGACCAAAATAGTCAATACAGTCTTCATTTGTTGCACTGCTCACCTCAATCAATACTCACGCTTGAGAGAATAAATGAGATAACAAGTCTTAAACATAATCTGAAATTCCAATATAATAATAGAGCTTCAGTTGAATTAAATTGTGTGGTTATCATATTATTGTGACTGTGTGTGGGTAAGTCACTGGGTTCATTATTTGAATTTGAAGACATGATCAGATGAGTTTGTACCTGCTGTGTGGGTGTTTTATCTGTTGCTTAGAAGGGCAACAACATCATAGATGGCATTAGTAGCTAGCAAGATACTCCGACATGTCATTGATATGCGTCTACTTTTTGTACATGTGACATGTAAACCGATTAGAGTGCTGGATTTTAGCATGTTTGGAGTTGGGACATGCAGAGAAGACTGATACCAACACCAACACCAGCACTGCACGACCAAGAAAAATCAGCTGGAGTCATGTTTTAAAGGGCACTTAATGAAATTGAGTTTGGTGTTTGTGCTGCTTTATTCACTTATCACTTACTAGTCTGTACAGCAAAACCCCTTTTTCTGTTTACATTCTTGTGACTAATAGACAAAATGTCACATGGTTTGTTGTGACATATTTTGGTACACTTGGAATTATTGTTTTATAAACATGACCTAAACCGTGGTGACGCTGACATTATTTGTAAACCCATCAATTCGGAACCTGCGAGAGTGAACTATGGGTGTGAAAGCAGTGCACCCTTAGAGTTGTTGTATTCATTCAAAGCAAGAGACATGCACAGTGTGCAAATAGTCTGACATGCACTCTGATTCAGACGGCGTCCTTAAGTTGAGCAAGGATCTTTGACTAAAAGCCACAGTTGCAGAGCCTTGTAGAGACAGTGCTCCCTTTGTTAAGCTATTGAGCCTCAGAAGGAAAACAGTGTTTGGAAGGCTGATGATAAGACACAGTCAAGCACGGTCATTTAGTCCTTTTAGTCCAGCTCACTGTGCCCGTGTTCCGGAACAGCTTTGCATCCATAAACAGGTTTGTTTATCAAAATTTATAGCCCTTCTAGATTTTTAGGATGAGAACACTTAAGTCTGTGTTGTGTAACCAAGGTGGAAACTTTCAGGTCAGACATACTGTTACAATTGAAATCACATACTGCTTATCCTCACAAGGGTCACTGTTGTATTTTAGCCTATCCCAGCTAACAACTGCAAAATGTTACTGTCAGGTTAATAATTCTGCAATCAAAAGGTGTTTGATTAGTTTCCAAACCCGAGCTAAAAGAAGCAACTCGAGCAAATGTAGAACTACTTCAAAAGCTGGCGAGGATCTCATCTCCTCGCTGGCCTTTCAGGTCCTGGATGTGACCCATCACAAAGCCTTCAAACTTGAAATCCAATACAACCTTCATTTTGGGAACATGAATAAATACATGTGACTTTTGGGTACCAATGTTAGGCTGCCAATAATTTTAAATAACAAATGAATATATGAAGAATTTGTGTGTGTGTGTTTTTTTTGGGTTAGGAAGAACCAGCATTGTGTTTGAAATGTTTAAGAATGTTTTTCTATACAGTTTAACTGTTATCTGTTTGTGACCTTTTGGCGTCACAGACATTAACTCATTTGCTCCCAAAAACGTATAAATATGTTCTATTTTAAATGTTTTAAGTGTCCCAAAGATGCATTTATATGTTTTTTTATGGTAGAGCATACAGAAGGCTTTGATGCAGCCTCTCAACTGCAAAGAACGGTTGAAGAAATTGTAGTTATTACACAAACTGCCAGCAGGTGGCAGCAGAGCATAGGAACTGAACCAGGACCATGTTGAAAAAACCCTTAATTACTCAGAATTCTAAATAGATTTGTGAATAATGATGAAACTTAGCTATATTCCAATGCTAATTGCTCCAAAACTGAAACAGATAGAAATATACTTTTTTTCCTGATGAAAGAAGAGACTTTAATCTTTCTTTTGGTAGTTTTCATGTTTTTATAGCAATAGAACACAATATTCTGTGGGCCTTGTAAAATCAGTCAAAATCCAGTAAAACAGCCGGGAGCGAAGAGGATTGTTTTAGTGAAAATGGCTGGGAGTGAATGAGTTAATAAATACACCTTTAATTAATTGTCAAGTACATAATCATGGATAGAGAAAATTTGACTTTTTGGTACCAACTAAGCAACTAAAAAGTGTTGTGGGATGTGATGAATATGACGTGTTTGCCCCTTTCAATGTGCAATAACTCCCTCTTCCTCTCCAGGGGCATTGAGCCCTTTGACCCCCCCACAACAGTGCTGGTCCAGAGGCATGAGCCCCAAGGTGTCTCCATTATACTCAGCAGTACTGACTTCTTCCAGAGTGAACAAAACCGCAAAGTGATTCTGGAGCAGGTTGACAGCTTCCAGCTCAGGGAAAAGTACATGTTTGCCACCACCACAAGGGTAAGACAGCTTCACGTAACTCTGCAGGGGTCAAATGTATTGTAATGTAAAATACGTTAGTCAGTGTCCTCTGTCTTGACATAAATGTTGTCACATATTCAATGAACTGAATCATGGTTGTTCATAGACATAGAGATGTACTACAAAAGATCATCTAGACACACATTTACCCCAAAATAATACACAATCTAAATTAGTTAACAATTTGGAATTTGGAATGCTAATCAATCGACAGGTGCTCGTCAAAAAATTACAATATCCTCAAAAAGTTGAATAACTTCCAGAATTCCATTTAAAAAGCCAAACTTTCATAGATTATAGATTCAGGGCCCACAACTTAAGTGATTTCAAGTACTTATTTGTTTATTTTTACATTATTTGGGCTTCCAGCTCATAAAACCCACGAAAACAGGATGTCAAATTAGAATTAGAATGTGAAGAAATCACCATGCATACTTCCCAGTGTTTTGCATGGGGAAAAAAAGATGGATGGATGGTATTTTTGTCAATCTTCAATAGTTGGTTGGATTCCCTTTGCCTTCAGCACTGGTTCGATGTGCCGTTGCATTGCCTGGGGGTCCTTGAAGCCCAGGCTTTCTTGATGCATGCTTTCAGCTCTTTGTTTTGGGGTCTGGGCTGGGGTCTGAACTGCATTGAGGCCCTCATTTTCCTTTTGTAATACAGTATTATCAAGAGGAAAATGCGGGCCAGAGTTGACAGCAAGCATCAAGAAAACCTGGGCTTCCAGGACTCCTAGGCAATGTCACAGCGCATCTAGGCAGTGATTAAGGCAAAGGGATTCCCAACCAACTATTGAAGATTGACATATTATTTAGAAAATATCATCCATCCAGCCATTCATCTTTTTTCCCATGCAAAACACTGGGAAGTATGCATGGTGATTTCTTCACATTATTAAAAATTTTTGAGATCGTGTTTTCGTGGGTTTTATGAGCTGGAAGTTGTTGTTCAGCTTATCTCGTGCAGAGCCAAAGATAGTTGGAGCCTATCCCAGAGAACTTTGGATTCACACCTGCGTTAAAAATGAAAACCTGCTAATTGTTATTAGCTGTGATCATTTTTTTTTTATAGGACAGAAACTGGTGAGAGTTTGTAATGCTGACACACTGACATATTGGAAGTGATCAAATGTACTGTATGTTTAAGATTAGAAAACAAAACAGCAACTTGAATATAACAGGAAATGAACTTGGGTTCTCATGTCAGGTGAGAAAAAAATAAGTGTCACTTCCTTGTTTGTACAGACTATGACTTTGTTGTTTCTGTATGACCAGGAAACTAATACTTCATTTAAACCTGCATGACTTCCAGTGGAACATGCAACAAGGCAAATAAAAGTATTAACAGTATTTCTTGCTGGTCTTGTTATACAGTACGTCTGCATGCATTCTCAAAACATGTTTTCAACTCAGATTTGTTTTCACTTTACGCATGGTGGACTGAATGAGCTGAAGTAACAGCAGAAATCAACATTTGTCAGTTGGTAATATAAAGCACATTGCCAGTTTTCAGTGTTGAAGGCAGAGTGAGGCAGCAGAAAAAAACAGATAGTGGAACAGATGGGGAATATGATTTGGATCTCATCTCCTCGCTTGTTTCCCTTGACAGATTTGCTGTCAGTCTGGTGTGAGCTCAAACACCCTGTTGCTGTAATGTTTGTTTTAACAGTTGATCGGAAAGAGAGGTCAACTGTGAAGGATTTGTATAATGGGATAGTAAATGTTATATAGTGAGATAGGCACCTTATAAGATAATGTATTTAGAAAACATTTGATAAAATTACCCTCTGGGGATCATTAAAGGATATTATCTCTCTGTATTTACATATCTTGTAAAATATTTGTACCTATAAATGGCTGCGATTTTCCTTTGAAATATTGTATTGGAATTTTCATAATACAGCCTTTATATTCTTACTCAAATCGTAGAGCAGGGGTCAACAACTACTTCTTTAGTAGGCTACTGATTAACACATAGGGCTTCAGTTTGATACACACTTGAGAAGTAACAACAACACTGATGATGTTAATGCTTTCTTAGAGTAATCAGGAAACAATTATCAATATGCAATACTTTTTCTATACATCTCTGCCAGGGTTCACATTTTGAAATGATCATCCCATCATTGGTGAGCTATTCAAGTGCCCGTGGGCACCATGTTGGTGACCCCTGTTATAAAGCTGGGTTTACATGGAGCCATGTATTCCAATTAGAATTAATTCAAATGGCCAAACGGAAGGAAAATGCTCCATATAAACACCTCAATCTGAATGAATAGGCTGAATCCGAATTGGAATTTAAATTTGGATGCAGATGGGTGGTATATTCCCTTTGCCAATCCGAATTAGCGTCATGTAAACAGTTCTGCCAGGCTGTGTTTTGTCTGCGCATTAGACATGACTTTGCAGATTCCGCACTTAAAAATGGCAGTGTCTTACCAAGAGCTCGTTTGCAAGGGGAGAGCTACTTGGAACTTGTTTTTATCAAGATTTACTTAAATGAAAAGTGTTAAAACTATCACAACACTGTGCTAAATGACAAATGAACTCCATCTTGAAAATTGACATGCTCGATCTTCGCACACCCCACGGCTGTAACAGGGCTGGTCAGATTAATGGTAGCGGAGCATGTAAACGTCAGATCAGAATGGATTATGTCACATGTAAACAGATGACCACAGATCTTCAATCGGAATGATTTTAATCCGGAGTGGCATCGATAAGACACATACGGTGGATGTTAAAACCCTACACACCTATATTCAAATGTTAGATTTATGTTATTAAAATAATAATAACAATAATAAGACAAAGACACATTTTTTTCGTAATTTTTTCCCCCACCATTAATGCGACCCATAACCTTGTACCATGAAATCGGGGGAAAATATGTTTTAGAGAGGGGAAGCAAAAATAAACATCTATGATAAGATGGTTGCATCAGTCTAAACGCCTTCTTACACTTTAACTGGGTATGTGGCTTTGTTCATAATCAACCAATCACATTCAAACACATGTAAAATGGGAGTCAGTATTTGAGTCTGATTAATCAAATTAAAGTTAAAGGGCCTTATTTTCCTTCCCAGCACACGTCTAGCACATGCACATGGGTAGAGTTTTCCTTGTTTTGGTGTTTTCGTCAACTTTTCGTTGGTAGAATTGGGCATAATGTCCCTTTACTCCATTGTGGATTGTAATAAAGTGTTTCCCCGACTAATCCTAGAAGCCTCCCTCATTTGCAGAGGGGGGATAGCTTGGAGCGCAATACTCCCGAATATGCCAGGCTTGACATTGCGGAAACAGAAACAGACTCCCTGATCTTTCCATGACATCGGCAGATAATCTTCAATATCTCCCCTTGCGGAAGATGTGATGTGGGCAAATTGAAACCACCTTGTTGCACGCACAAGTGCAATGTGTGTGTCAATGGTTAATTTGAGCACAGCCATGTTGTGATGTGTGCATGCTTGCAAAACCACATTATTATATACTGCATGTTTATTTTTACTTCCCCTCTCAAAAGGATTTACAAATTTTAGTTATTCGGGTTATAGGACAAATTAATAGTGGATTTTTTTTTGTCTTGGTCTTTTTTTATTTGTTTATTTATTTTTATTTTTTAAACCTGACATTTGAACAGGGGTGTGTAGACTTTTTATATCCACTGTACTGTATGTCTGTATAGATTCTCGGTCATCCAGGCCATGGTAATCAGCAAAGGTTGTCCAATTGTTCAATTGCCTCAATTCAACCTTTGCGGATATAATACTCGCAGTACAGTATATTCAAATATCTTGTAATGCATGATTTTATACATCTGGGTGATTTCAGTAGAACAAAGACACTGTGGAATGTGCACTTCACTTGCAGTTACAGTCATTTCTGGACTATAAGCCGCTACTTTTTTCACTTGCACTTGACCCTGCGGCTAATACACAGGTGCGGCTTATCCACTCGATCAGAAAGGGGCGCACTCTAAAGGAAGCGCAAGAGCGTCAGGCAGAGCAAAACAAACCAAGTGAGCCCAAATACAGTAGGAGAGACAAGAGCAAGACAATTAACGCCCTTATTGTGGAAAAGAAAATAGCGGGACGCCAGTGCGGTAACATTAAGACAACTGCGGCTTACAGTCTGGTGCGGCTTATATGTGTAGCAAACTCGAGTATTCCCCAAATTTAGCTCGCACGGCTTATAGTTAGGTGCGCCTTGTAGTTCAGAAATTACTGTACTAAAAGTGCAATTTGTGGTCGTCTCTGGGCTAAAATATCACTGAGCCCATTGTGTTGTATGAAAATACATAGCAAACATTGTCCCATTTTTCAGCGTACTTGAAAAATTTAGAGAACAAGGAAGACCATCCACCTGTAAACTCCTGCACACGCGCAACCTTTGTGAGGATAAGAGGTTCGGATAATTGATGGATTGATGAATGGATGGATGGATAATAACACAAACACACAAAACTCACACTTTTTTTTTCTACCCCCACTCCTCTCGCGGTCGTGCAATCCACGATCAACTAGTTGGGCACGCCTGGTCTAAAGGCTAGTGAAAATTGCTGTGTTTGTCATTTGTAATACTTAACATATTAGCTGTATGGAAAGAGATTAATTTAGTACTAGTGTAACCCTGATTTTTTGTTTTTGTTTTTCAGAAACTGATTGGCAGCACTGAACCTTCATCTGTTCAGCTTTGGGTCTCCTATAACCGCCAGCCAATGAAAGCTGCCCAATTTAGAACCCGTCATCCAATCACAGTGAGTCTCCTTTTGCATGGATGAGAGTGCATGATGCAGTTCAAATGATATCCTATGCACCTCCACTGACGTGCTTCCCAGCACTAACCTTTTTTCATAATGTGCCCAAAGTTTTATAATTTTTTCCCCCCAATTAACAGGAATACTACATCGCTGATGCTTCTGAGGACCAAGTGTTTGTGTGTGTCAACCACTTGAACAATCTGACACACTTGTACATCTCAGACATGCAAGGTGTCTCCTTCTCTCTGTCATTGGAGAATGTTCTATATTACAGTCCAGAGGGCTCCAGAAGCAACACACTCATCAGGTATTCATGAAGACAAACTACATTTACGCTCACTCTGTTTTGTGTATATGGGTGCGTGTAATCTAGTGGTAGTTGCCATAGATGCTAACACACATTTTTGCAAGCTTCCATATCTTCGAATGGGTGCATGTCCACAATACTATATTTTTCTGACTATAAGTCATTTGTTTTTGATAGTTTGGCCGGTTGTGCAACGTGAACTTGGGTGGATTAGGTCCACATGGTTATAGCATGCAGAAGCAAAGGTAAAAAGTACAGTTAATAAGGAAAAGGCACGGCTCTGTCGTTATCACTCTCCAAGCCCTCTGGTGGCCGCCCAAAGCCTCCACCCTCGAGGCGGGGACACGGCGGCTGGGCTGAGTGACGGCTGAGGCTCTGGCCCAAGTGAATGAACCCTGCCAGCAGTTCATGCCCTCATGTATTTTTTTTTTTACCTCAAGCTTCATTATTCATAATAAATGTTTTTTAGAGACGAGGAGACATATTTCAGTCGCCAAAGCGTGAGAGCGTGAGATGGCCGTGAGATGGGACATGTGTGAGTGTTGACAGTTCTGGTTTTGAGGGGAGTGAGGGAGAGGCAACTCGGTAACCTCTCGCGGTATTTGTTGTTCACAAACTCCTGAGAATACGTCTTATACCGAGCCCATTGATTTTGGTTTGGACCAATCACAGAGCGACATTGTGTTTGGGGCGTGATATGCAGCTGTGACAAAACCAGGAAGCGCCGACGCCAGGGGAAGCAAACAAACCTAACATGGACGAATGGACGCTGCAATTAATTGTGTTCTTGCCGAATTACTCGACGTTTCCATTTTGAATGTTGAACAGCAAGAGGCGCTTCTCCCCCACCCCCCCCAACCACACCCCCCCCACACGCACACGATCACCCCCCCCCACACACGCACACCCCCACCCCCGCACACACGCACCCCCCCCCCCCCCCCACACACACACCACTTTAGACGAGAACGAAGACAACATTTTCATCCGTGGCCTTGATTGGTCAAAACAAACGTGCACAAGTTGCCGCATCGTCCAATCAGCTCGAAGTGTTGTACAGAATGTCCCGCCTTTTCCGATTAAATCACCGTGGAGCAGTTCCAGATTGATATTATGGAGAACTCCCTTGAGTGAATCACCATATCAGTCTGGCTATTGCCAGGTTAGCAACTCATGCCTGATGCCAAAGTGACTAAAAGTGCACCGTTTTAGCCATGTTCATAATTGAGTACTAAATAGTTCTCAGTCTTTGTAAATGTTTTTAGCAATTGTCATCAATATATAGAAACAAATACACGGTGACACACAAAAACAGGAACTTTTTAACAATCCAATAAAACCAACAGTGATGGAAGAAAAATATTTTATTCATATTAATTGAAACTTTAAAACATGCCATT